>NC_142044.1:307708-610416 GCF_982192425.1 Myodes glareolus | reverse complement strand
CCCATGTAGGCACAGACATCCATGGAGTTATTGATAGGAATGTTATCATCTCTGTCCGGTACCAGCTTCGCCTTCACAGTCACTGATGACATGCGAGGTGGGAGCAGTGGGCAACTTATCTTTCTCTGTACTGTATCACAGGTGGGAGGTAAGCTCACCCAGAGATGCATCCTGGGAGCTTCTAAAAGCTCACTCTAAGGCCCTTACTTATTTATTTCCATTATTTATTTCCTTGAAATAAAAAGCTCTTTGAAAATAATCTTCAACATTAGCAATAATGAATTCCAGAAAATTCATCATATATATACATATACACACATACATACATATACATATATAAATTTATGTGTGTATGTGTATATGTATACATATATATACACACATATCACACACACACACACACACACACACACACATATATATATATATATATCAGTAAAGGAAAATTAAACAACAACAAAAATGTCTGGGAAAACAGAAACTATTGCCAGAGTTGAAACTGTTGCTTGCTTGTGTTCAAGACTACTGGCAAGTCTGTACACAGTGGAGGAACCTCACTGGCATACTATAAATATAACAGTAAATTAAAAATAAGATCAAGAGTCATTATTTCAAAGCTCACACTACTAGTGAAAAAGTTCAGAGGAAATATTATTGATTACATTTTATTAATTAGCTGACTTATCTGGCTACTAATTTGTAGTGTGGGTTACCATGAATGGAAAGAAATCCCTTCAATGATTCTAATATTCAAGCTTGTCATATAATATGGACTTTGACATTTATTGGGTAGTTTGAACTTTGGGATGCTTTATAAAAAAGAACGATGACAGGGATAGTGAGATGAGTGAGCAGACAAAGAGCTTGCTGTATTAGGATGAGGACTGGTGTTAGAATCCCCAGAAAAAAATCAAGGGTGGGCCCCTCTGTAATTACAACCCGAGAAGGCAGAGACAAGTAAGTCCTAGAGCAAGCTGGTTATTTAGACTCCTCATATCAGCAAGTTCTGTGTTCAATTAAAAGACCCTGCCTCAAAGAAGTTAAGGTGGAAAGCCATGGAGGAAGACTCTAACATCAACCTCTAAGCCTCCACATGAATACATTCATCTGTGCATATTCATGTGCCTATATAAGCACACAAACAATACACATATATCAGACACATACACATGTTAAATAAAATAATGACAATTGTTTTGTCATTAGTTTCTACTCTACTGCTGTGATAAAATGGTCTGACAAAAGGCTGGTAGAAAAGGATATGTGTCAGGTCAGTTCCAGGATACAGTCCATCACAGAGGAAGTCAAGGCAAGAACTCCAAATGGATAGTCAAATCATAACGACAGTCAAGAATAGAGAGAAAAGAATAAAGACTAGCTCACTTGCTTGCTTTCTTGTGCTCATCTTGACTTCCTTTCTCTTACTTGATTTGGACTCCTTGCCTAGAGAATGGTGTCACATACTGTGTACCATGTCTTCAAACACCAATTAAATCAAAACAGCCTCTGCAGAAATATTCACAGGTCAACCACTGTAGACTCTCATTGAGTCTACTACATTGATTCCTTATTGAGACTCTCCCTGGATTATACTAGTTTGTGTAAAATTGACAATTAAACCTAACCACCATAATCTCACATACTGACAAAAATCTAAGAAGGTATGCTCAGAAACTCAAGAAGAAAAAGAGAATAGAAAGTCAAAAAAGGGGCTGGTTTGATGGCTCAGTGGTTAAGAGCACTGACTTCTCTTCCAGAGGACCCTGGTTCAATTCCCAGCATCCACATGGCAGCTCACAGCAGTCTGTAACTCCAGTTCCAGAGAATCTGACATCGTTATACCAATGCGCATGAAATAAAGTTAAATAAAGTTTAAAAAAAGAAAATCAAAAAAGCATTCCTATTAACAAACAATATAACAGAAATAATAGCTGAATTAGATAGAAATTTGCAATAAGCAAATATGATGAATTATTAGGCAAAGATCATCAATAGGTGCTACAACTTTAGGATTAAGAAGTCTTGAATCATCTTCCCATATTATGATGACTTCCCACCTGAGGAAAGGATTCCTTAAAATGAAAAAAATGAGAGGCAATACCTCTGACAAGCATCAAACATATAGATCGCCAATAAAAATTGATATCATTTGCCTTCATGTGCTAGAAGAGGATAGTCACAATACTGTGCTCAGCACATGCAACTAGAAGCTAACTGACAAATCGGTGGTCCTGGATTCTTGTGGGAAAAAAATATCAGTGTAGTGAACTATTTAAAAGACCAGGAAACATTTCCAGATTAGGGGTGCTAAAACATGACCTTAAGAGAGGTAAGCAAATAGATGATTGGCCAAGTCTTATCTAAGTCTGTGACAAAGGGTCTTACTGTCTCTCTCCTCCTCCCCCTTTTCCTCTTTTTTGGCAATACTTTGTTTCTTGGAACAAGACCAATAGAAACTACACACACACACACACAGAGTTATCACTTATCTTAGCTACCTTTCTTGTTGCTGTGATGAAACACTTTGCCAAAAAACCCCGTTGTAAATAAAGTTCATTTTGATCACAGCTCAAGCAAAGTCAAGTACTGCCATCTCCCAAATAATGACATGGAGATTTTTGTTAATTATGAAAACTTGGTGTTATCTTACGCTTTTTCCCAACTAGCCCTTGAAACCTAAGCTAACCTATTTATATTAATCTATATTTAGCCACATGGCTCATTACCTCTCCTCAGTACTATATGTCTGACTTCCTATGGAAAATTCTCTTGCCACAGAATCTTCCCCTGAGTTCCTATCTCTTCCCAGAAGTCCTACCTATCCTTTCCTGCCTAGCCGTTGGCTGTTCAGCTCTTTATTAAGCCAATCATAAGATGCCTTGGGAGGTGACATAAAGCAAAGACACATCTTCACAGTGTACAAAATGATTACCCTGACAGTCAAGTTAGCAGGACCTTGGAGCAGATGATCGTATTACAGCTACGATCAAGAAGCAGAAGACTATCAGTGCACGTTTTACTTTTCATCTCCTCTGCTTCATTTGTAATACAGGGTACTATCCAGAGAATGGTACTATCCACAGTTAGGAGGTCTGCCCACCTTAGTTAACAGAGTCAACATAACCTGCCATAGGCATGCTTAGAGGCCCATCTTCCAGACAATCCTACATGCTGTTAAAATGCCAATTAACCCAACCATCATGTCATAGTTATCCTAGAATGGAGGTCTTAGGCAAAATCCAACATTATTCTAATTTTATTAACTTGCCGAAATCCAGAACAAGCACTTATTTATGTCAGTACTCAAATCTCTCTGGACAGGTTCACTTTTTCTGTGGAAACCTAAGGAAGCCAAAGTGGATGTAGAGGACTTTGGAGGGGGGCAGTAGGGAGAGAGAGACAACTTGAGTATGCAGAAACATATGTAATAGCCAAGACAGGTGGGAAGTATGATTCTTTTTGTTCCGAAGCTATATCAGACATTTATCAAAAGGCACTGAATAAGCAAACATTCTCATAATCCTGAAACTTGAATTTAAAATGCATTAATTCTTTTTGCCACTAGAGATTCAGAAAATATGTCACAGTGATGCAATACTTAATCTGGCACTTTTAATAATAAGAAAGCTGGAGATAGAAGGTGAAGATTTATTTATTTTTAAATTATGAATTATGAATAGAAACTAAGAGTAAATTTTTATGTCAAGGTTATAGGCAGATGAAAAATGACAATCTATGCTGAAAATGCAAGCAGACTTCTAATTATAGCAGACCCATAAAACTCCTAGCAATAGGCAGTTGCAATACTTTACTTGAATATAGTCTGCTCTCAGGTTCTAACAGTTTTATTTTTGATAAGCAGTGATTTAAAAGGTTAGTCACCTCATCTATATTATTCAGTGTTTGTGAATGTGAAATGGTGACAGCTTAAATTTACATGTTAGCAAACTGGATAGGCTGCCTCTAATTCCCTATTCATCCGTTCCAGGGCTACTGTGTGCTATCCATTATGCACATCCCTGGGAGTACCTTAATGAACAAACTGTCAATCTGAAAGGGAAACAGATGAATAAACATATAAGCTCTGAAGATAGGGATCTGAATGGAAATATAATACTACTGTTTGTCTCCCAGCCAGATAGCTACAATTATATTCCAACAACTATGATGGTATTAAATAAGTCGAATTCTTCCTTCCCCCTTCCTAGCCTACCTATTTCATTTTGTTTTCCTCTCTTTTCTATAATACATTCAATCCTTCTTCTTTCATTCACCGACTATAGCCAATCAATAGTAACTAAAACAACCTAACAACACAACCTTTAAGTGTTTAAAA
The DNA here is from genome assembly GCF_982192425.1 of Myodes glareolus. NCBI lineage: Eukaryota > Metazoa > Chordata > Mammalia > Rodentia > Cricetidae > Myodes > Myodes glareolus. The sequence continues at coordinate 606,080 of NC_142044.1, read as the reverse complement.
TTAACTTTGCAGGTCAGGTGATAGGTCAGTCAGTGCTTGCATGAGGATCCAAGCTGGATTCTTTCCCCATAGAAATCCAATATGGGGAGCAGGTATAGCTAGATCCATGGTGCTCAATGCTAGCCAGCTAAGCCTGCTTAGAAAGTTCTAGACAGGAGAGAGATCATGTCACAGAATAGAGGGTAAACAGGATCCGAGGAACAACAGATGAAGTTTGTGCTCTGGCCTCCACACACCTGCACATACACAAACATCCTTACCCCAAAACACAAGCAAGCATACACACAAAATAAAACTTACTATGCACTGGTGATACCATTATTCTATTTGGCCTCCACAAAACTCTGTTTGTGCCTATTTGTAGATGATACTGAGGCACAGGAAGCCTCATAAGTTGCCAAGGTTGCACATGTGGAAAGTGGTTGAATACACTCCCAGGTACTCTGACTCAGAACCCAGGATCCACAGTGCACTGCCTGACTCTAAAATGAAATGGGTAGGATGCCTGTCAAGCTCCATGAAACAGTAACCCGTGTGCAAAGATTAAAGACCATGTGGGAACGACTAACAAAGGCAAGAATACAAATTTCAAAATCTGTATTCTTTCAAAAGCCACAGAAAGGGGAAAGAAGATGCAGAGAAAGAAAATCGTAGCATTCTATGTGGGTCTTCTCTCTTTTCCCTCATGGGAGATAGTGACCTCCACCTGCATAAGCGATGAGAGCTGGCATTGGGCTTGATTACTGCACTTCTGTTATGGGTTTCAGAATTCACTAAACAAAAGCAAAGTGAGGGAGGAAATGAGCCTATCACCCATGTTCTCCCAGTGGTATTGTCTTTAGTTGGAGTGGCTTTTCTTGTTTTTCACCAGCAGGCAGATATGCCCACCTCATTCCATAGCAACCATATTTCAAAACAATTTAAATCAAGCTTAGTCGCTAATTATCCTAAGGTCACACCAAAGAACCAAACCACCAGAAAATCAAAAACCCAAGACTATCTAAATGTGAGTTATGAGCATTATTTTTTCCATAAAAAAGGAATGAACATTTTTTTTCTCCCTGAGAATAGCTGCCTTTCAAAATAGAGCTCTTAAGACATTTCACCTCTACTCAGAATGCTTTAAGCTGGCCTCCTGATTACAAAAATCTCATCAAGGCGCTTTCTTAAGATGAAGAATGTTTTATAAATTGTAATGGCTTTAATCAGCTCCCTCTTTGAAGCTATTTAACTCTGTGATGTAGCCCAATTATGTCATTTATCAACTCTGTATTAATTAAGTATCATTATAGAGATTGATTTATATACTTTTTCACATCTTTCTTGCCAGATGGTATAACATTCTCCCTCTCACTGACACTATAAACATCACCTGGATTCACTCAACTCTCTCCACAGCTGAATGTTTCATCAACTCTTAGTCAAGTTAACTTGATTGCTGCTCTTCCTATTCCTATCCTTCTGCACTTGGGCTATTGACACAGAGCACCAGTGGTTCTTAACCTTCTAGTGCTGTGACCCTTTAATCCAGTTTCTCGTGTTGATGTGACCTCCAACCACAAAATTATTTTCTCGCTACTTCATAACTGTAATTTTGCAACTGTTATGAATCCAAAAATAAATATCTGATATGCAGTCCCCAAAGGGTCCCATCATAGGTTAAGAACCGCTGCAGCACACAGAGAGGAAGTGAGGCAAACATAAACATCATATTTATGAAGCAAAGCCTCTCAGTGTCTCATCCCATCTCAGTCTCTCCCCATGTGGGCATACAACTATCACAGCAATGTAATGAGGAGCCTTCTGCATCTTTAGCTGGCTAAAGCTCATAGTCTGTTCTATTATCTAGGGCAATATGGAGAAAATAATTAGAAAAAATGCATTTGACCTTTCCTTCGCCCACCTTAATTCTAACTGGCTAACAAGTTTGGATCTAAATTTTGACATTCTATCTTGCTACCCTCTCCTCCATCATTTATGACCTCTTTCACTCTGTACTCTTAGGACATCCTAACTGTCCTTCTATAAGAAGGCAATGCACACATGCAGGTTAACACTTCTAAAGCTGAAGTTTTAAATTTTTTATTAATTTTTATTGAGTTCTACATTTTTCTCTGCTCCCCTCCCCTTCAACCCTCTCCCAAGGTCCCCATGCTTGTCTTTTTCTACTACCCATTTAGATTAGAACTATGTATGCTTCTCTTAGGGTCCTCGTTGTTGTCTAGGTTCTCTGGGATTGTGATTTGTGGACTGGTTTTCTTTGGCTTATGTTTAAAAACCACTTATGAGTGAGTACATGTGATAAACCTTCCTCAAGACCCAGTAATACCACTTATGGGTATATATCCAAAGGATGCCCAATAGTGCCACAAGGACATGTTCTCAGCTATGTTCACAGCAGCATTGTTTGTCATAGCCAGGACCTGGAAACAACCTAAATGCCCCTCGACGTAAGAATGGATAAGGAAAATGTGGTACATTTACACAATGGAGTACTACACAGCAGAAAAAAATAACATCTTGAGTTTTGCAGGAAAATGGATGGAATTAGAAATAATCATTTTGAGTGAAGTAACCCAGACCCAGAAAGACAATGTAGTTTTAACTGTTAATGTGCATCAGAAACCTAGAGGGCTTGTCAAGCCACTTGCTGGACTCCAATCTTAGGCTTTTCCACTTAATGAATCTCAGGTGGAGCCTAAAGTTCTATATTTCAGCAAATTTGTAGTTGCTGATATTGCCAAGGAGCTGGGAAGAGGGTGTCAGCATACTTGATGCTTCTCCACTTCCTCTTCATTAAACTGAATATGCTGTATTCTTCAAATATCATTTCTTCTGATCATCCCAAAATTATATTTCTCTGATCCCTAAGTAGACTTGGCTCCAGCTGAACTGATCCACTGAATATTACCCAAATACATCAGACACTCCTATTTTTTCCCTTGATATTGCATAGAATTCCTTTATACCTTCTTGTCAATTGTACCCCAAGGGTAAATCAGTGAAGTGGGCCCCAGATTTCTGTTATCTCCTCTAGACTCTGATAGCATTATTTCTTCACATTGTTGAATATGATATAATGAGCACAGTATTCGTACCAAGAGAATACACATTTAAATCCAGTTCTTCATAAGCTGTGTAACCTGATAAGCCATTTAATCACTCTGAACTTCTAAAATATAGATACTAACTATGTGACTACTTCTAGTGAGTCACATAAAAAATTAAGACAATTTAAACCTTTAGAGAGGATTAGCACAATATCACCATAGAATTCAGTTTGTGGTCATTGCCTTCCTCCATCCTTTTCCCTAACCTTGAATTATATACTATATATAAAATTTATTTGATTAATTATCTGAGTCTATCTTTTGCCTAGATAAAATATTTCTGAAGGAACAACAATGGCTAGGGCTTAGAAGATAGTGGTAACTAAAATTCTTGTCTTGGTTACATTAAAACAAACAAAGAAAACATGCATTTAGGTACATATTTAGGATCTTAAGCCTGGGAGAATAAGATAAATGGGTTCCTGAGACTTTTTCTGGTAATCCATTCAAGACCATTTGGAAAGTTCCAAGCCAGCAAAAGACCTTGATTGCCCATCAAAAGAAAGATGGTTCCTACCTAAGGAATAATACCCAAGGTACAACACCAGAGATTGTTCTCTAATATCCATACACATGTGCACCTACATGTGTGAGTGCATGTGTGTGTGTGCACGCACACACACACGAGAGGGGGGGGAGGATTCTAATTAATCTTTTTGTTTACTTATTTGTTTTTTGAGATGGGGTTTCTCTGTGTAACTTTGGAGCCTGTCCTGGAACTCACTCTGTAGACCAGGCTGGCCTCAAACTCACAGAGATCCATGTGCTTCTGCCTCCTGAGTGTTAGGATTAAAGGCTTGCGCCACTATCACCTGGCCCTAACTAATCTTAATCACCATTTGTGCCTAAGAAATTCCTGAGAAGTTCTCAGTAAATGTTTAATTAAAATAAGGCAAATTTCAGAATCAACCTAAGACAAATGGGTCCATGAAGCTGCTTTATTCTATAGAACTTCCCTATAACTAATTGTACTTATTATCAAAATAGTTTCTTATTACAAAAGTAAGAGAAATTTAACACTTAGAAAAACTGAAAAGGCTCTCATAAGCTAATGTTCAATGGTGAATGAAAGGTCAGATCACTACAAAGGCATCAATAAAACGAAAAGTCTCTTCTTTGAAGTAAATGTGAGCACAGAAACTCTAAATCATGTAGAGCCTGGAGTTGATGCTGTCAGAAATCTATGGGCTGTCTTCTGCGGGCATCACATAGCCATGTGCTCTTCTGAACTGGCTGCTGCTATTAGTGTTACACTAAAGACTGTAAAGATGTAAAGATGAAACTGTCCTGTGAGAACTTCTTAACTACAAGGCAAACAGCAACAAACTGCATTGCATATTCTGTTGTCTAGCTTTGCTAGCTTCTGCCGTATTCCTAAAAGGAGTTCAGTGCCACCGACTCTCATGGAGATGTAGGGGAACCTTGCCAGAGAGAAACTGTCTTTTCTAGTCACCAACTGAAAACATCATTGCTCATAATTATTTTTAGAAAATATATTTGTAATTCGGACATTTTGATAGTTTCTTTCCAATACAAAACAGAGTGTTCCAAAAATCCCCAAGATATTCTAAGCTTACTATGACAAATTTATACACTATGGTCAGTGAATACCAGGGAATGAGTCACCTGATTTGTTATCATCCCTGTCATGATTTATTCTACAATCTCTAACAAGTTCTCGTCAATAGTCATTTCTAGAATTCTACTGTGATGTGGGATTCCCCTCTATATGCTGTAATTACCATTTATTAACAAAGAAACTTTGGACATATAGCATGGCAGAGCTTATCTAGGTGGGGAAACTAAACTGAATGCTGGAAGAAAGAAGGGTAGAGTCAAGAAAAGCCTTGTAGCCCCACCGGAGACAGATGCCAGAACTTTAGCTGGTAAGTCACAGAGTCATAGCCATACAGCGATAAACAGATTAATGGGGATGGGTTAAATTAAGATATAAGTGTTAGCCAATAAGAACGTAGAGCTAATGGGCTAAACAATGTAGTTTCTTTGTTTATTTCGGCTCTGAACTGCCAGGCGGTCGGGAAACAAATAAGAGGCCTCATTACAGCACTACTGTTCATCAAATACTATGCTGGATGTTATAAATAGACCCTTTCTCTCTGTGTGCAAATCAGTGTCTTTCCGGAACTCAGAGCATAGTGCATAATCAGGCAATTGGGCAAACTGAAAAGTTTTTGAGCAAATTCGTTTTCCTTGGACATAAAGATACAACAGATTTCTCTGCTTCCATGTATTAGCATGTTGACCAATAGAATGTGAGTGGAGGTGATATGCTGTATCTGGGCATACGTAAGAATAACCATGAAAAATCCTCCCTCTAGGCTTCAGCTTTCTATCAGCTTTTTGTTCAGATCCATGCAGAAGAATCACATCTAAAAGGTTTAGAGCCACAGTTGGAAAAACGTAGCTGCTAAGTGACTGAGTATAAAGTTGTTTGTTAGCAGTCGTCTCTGCTATCAAAGCCTGCACCAAAACTGCCTCCGGCACAGTGCATACCAAGGAAGAGGTACATCACCAGGACTAGAACTGAAAATCAGAGAATGTTCCCCAGGAGAAAGGCCTGAACAATGAAAGACAGAGTGTGACAGAGAGACAGAGAATTGAAGGAAGCAGAGAAAAGATGCAATCAGAGGTAACTGGAAATATAGAAAGTTCTAGAGAGATCCTGGGAAGTGGGACAGTTCTATTTGCATCTACTGAAAGACTTGACACTGGGAAGAAGCTAAGAGATTTGTTGACTATGAGAAATGAGGACAAAGAAAAAGAAAGTACAGCTAAGGACTATGTGATGTGCAGGACAGAAGTTTTTTTACTGAGAAAATGCAACAGAAAGAGGCAAAGAGTTTGGTTTTTGCAAACCTAAAATTGGCATCAATCTAGAACACCCAAGAGAAGAATCAACATAGAGGTGGATACATGAGCCTTGAGGTCATAGCAGAATATTTATAGAGAATTGGTGGAGAATGGTTAGGAAGAACATTCTTAGTCAACCATCAAATAAATAGGGTGAAAGGAGAGGGAAGGGCACAGGGAGAGAAAGGGACAGTAGAAAAGCGGAACATGGAGGAGAGAGGAATATAGGGAGAGGGAGAGACACAGAAAGATGGAATGGCAAGGGAAAGGAGAAAACAGAGGGACAGAAGAATATGGAGAAAAGAAGGGATGGAGAAGGGAGGGACATGGGGGACAGGATATAGGAAGAGGGAGGGACGTAGGGAGAAGGATGATGGGGAGGAAGAAAATGAGAGTAGAGAGGAATATAGGGAGAGAAAGGGATGGAGGAGGGAGGGCCATGGAGGAAAAGGGGACATATGAGGAGGGAAGGACATTGAGGGAGAGGGACATAGGGAAAGGTATATTTGAAAAAGAAGTCTTAAAACTCAAATCTATTTGATAAATTGGGAGCTATTTGTAACTTTAACAAGTTCCTTCTTAGTACTCATAAAAGACACACTAAATTATCTGTGGTGAATGAAGGATGAACAACCACAGAAATATAAAACATGCCTTACAGAAACCAGGTTTTTTAAAACAACCTATAAGGGAACAAAGAGATTTTGCTTCATCTTGATTTTTACTTTTCAGGGTGAAAGAATTCAATATGCTAATGCATTCAATTTTCTGAATGTTTACTTTCCTACCTAGAAATGGGAAAAATAATACACCACCTTCATGGTCCTTCAGGCTGATGTAACAATAAGCAACATGACATGTGTGAAGGTACTCAGAGATATGGTATGTCATGGCCAATATTAATCCATTATGTTGCCCAAATGGAGTTATAGCATTAAGAAACCAGGGAAATGTTGACTATAAAAGCCCATGAAAAGCTATAATCACTCCAGACCTAGAGACATGCAGAAAATGTTGCTTTTACACAGTAAAAGTTGCTGATCCCAAGCTTTAGAGGCTAACATCCTGAGGGCCCATGCAGGGCAATTCTCACTTCCAGCATGTAGCCTTGGTTTCCAGATGTCTTTATTATTCTGAGGTGAAAAAAATTAAAAAAAAATAAGAAATAAAAAAATAAATAAAAATAGGTCAATGAGCCCTGGAGGATGGCTGCACATTAAATCATCTGGGAATCTTTGAGTCTTATGATTGTAGTTCTAAAATAAAGCTTCCTGGCTATGCTCCAGTTTCATACGCATTCCATAATTTATGCCTCATGACCAGTGAAATCATGGTGAATGACCACAGCTTGCTGAGTGTGTTATTCCAAGGAGTAGCTGAGGTAGTGTGGGAAGTAAGCTAGCCGTTTTTAAACTTCTCTCCTGGGAAGATTAACCATCCAAAAGGGACCAGTCTCAAAACCGTTAAAGACTTTACAAAGGCCATTATTTTCAGTTTTGTGAATTAGGACTTCACTCAAGAAATGCTAGTGGGTGATTCTTAACCTGTGCTATCTTGCTCCCCAGGGAAGGCCTCTTATTCCCGTCCATCCTTCACTTTGCACTCTAGACAACTGTTCTGACTGAACATCCCAGCTGCTGATTTCACTTTAGAGGGTGAGGAGAACTAATTAAGGCCAACCAGCTGTGTCTCCAGCTCCAAATAGCAGTTATGAAGAATACAGTTTTTCTTTATAATAGAAACAGAAAGTTCAGTTGCAGGACCAGAATAAACTTTATTTCCAATTACTTTTGCATTTTTTGACAACACAGATCAGGCTACATTAACATGGTGCTTCTTTTATCTGCTTTTCTAAAATATTTTATTTTATTTATATCAGTATATAACCACTATATACAACTATTAAACTAGGGCAAATAGACACATGTCAGTTTTTAGAGCTTTTATCCACTGCAATACTGAATTTATTTCTAGGGCTAAGTTTCAATGAAGCACCTTGGCCTGGGACAGTTGGTACATACTGTCAGTTTTACTTACTCAGGAGACTGGCTCAGGAGAATTATTTGAGCTTAAGGGTTCAAATCCAGACTGGACACATAACAAAGCCCTGAGAATGACAGTCAGAAACATATCTCTTAAAAATTTAAAGCAGGAGTTTACTGGTTAAGAACATTTACTGCTCTTGTAAATGACAAGGGTTTGGTTCCCAGTACTCACAATGTAGGTCACAACCATCCACAATTACAGTCCCAAAATACAGACACACAAGCAAACACTCATACACATAAAATATTTCCAAAGTAACACACAAAAAATAAATACTGTGCCATTACTTCAACAGGGTTCCAGAGAACACAGCCTTCTATTGTCCTCAAAGAACATTTATTTATATAGACATCTACAGATAGACAAGCCTTTTTCATAAGTTTACTTCATTAGGCTTAAAAATCATTTTATGTACCTATAGTCATTTACTTGTCTGTACAGGAAAATTACAAGGTAAATAAACATATAAACCAGTCACACAGTTATCCAGAAAGGTCCTGTAGAACCCAAGCTCTTTCGATGATACAACAGACATTCCCTAATATGTCATGCATTCTGTTTTTATTTTACTTCTGTGGCAATATAGAAAACAGCCTGGCCTCCTCTGTAGCCATTAGTAATCTTGGATGAAACACAGACATGAACTCAGTTCTCCCTCCAATGAAAAGCATAACATGTTAATTGTAGAAAGAACGTTATGGGATTATGTTCACTGTGGAAACCTTTCAGAGGAATTCATAAATGATCCTTGGACTCCTAAAGGAGCAAAGAAGATTGCTGTGGGACAATGGTCTGTACCCTGTCATTTGTATTTTAAATAAATGCTGATTGGCCTGTAGTCAGGCAGGAAGTATAGGCAGGGCGACCAAGCAGGAAGTAGAGATGGGATAATGAAATATGGGGAATTCTGGGAAGAGGAAAGAGTCATTTTGCAGTTGTCATCCAGACAGAGAGGAAGCCAGACCCAGAGCAAGATGTGACTGCCTCACTGAAAAAGGTACCAAGCCACGTGGCTAACACAGACAAGAATTATGGGCTAATATAAGTTATAAGAGTTAATAAGAAGCCTGAGATACTAGACCAATCAGTTTATAATGAATGTAGACTTCTGTGTGTGTTTTTTGGGACTTAACAACTGCGGGAACCAGGAAGGACAGAAACCTCAGTCAAAAGAAGATATACCAATCAAATTATCAAATATGAACATGGAAGGAGGTTCCATGTGCTATCAGTATTTTCATTTGGATGGTTTGCTTTTATTTCATAATATGTTTTTGTTTATAGAAAACTAATTTTTGAAAATAACTCAACTAAACAACATAACTCACCTGTAGATGGAAAAGGATGCTACCGATCGGATGAGGGATGCCACAGCCCCCACCTTGGCAGCTTCCACAGCTCCCTGTGTACGGTATTGCACTGTGATCCCATAGCTGGTGTAAGGCTGGTTGTAAACAACTATCTTCCCTTTTGCCTCTGACGCTCTTCTCTGGAGTTCATCAAAAGAGGTTACTACCAGTACCTCTGCTGTAATGCCTAGAAATAAAAGTCAAATGTTAACTTATCTTTCCCATCAGCTAGGAGGAACTGGCACACAAAAGGTCACACATGTTCTATTGGCTACATCTGGCAAACTGAGTGGAGAAGATTGAAGTTTGAAAGCTAGTTACCATGGAAGCAAGACTACAGAGTTAGTCATCTGCCCAAGACAAAGACAATACACTCAAAATAATCTAACATATGAATCAAGGTTTTTCAACTCACTCCACTAGCTAGAATTAAGTCACAAATTGCTTGGAAAGATACCTTTACCCCTTTCTCATGAAATCATGTATTTCATTAGAAGCATTATTTATTTTTAAAGTTGATTTCAGAAATCGTCATGTTAATAAAACACATATTTAGTTAGTCCTTCATAAAGCTATTTTCAGATGTTACTAAACAACTCTCAGTAGCAGCAAAGGGTAGCAGCCTGGGAAGAACCGTTTTAGAAAACAATGTTTTTTTATAAATCCAACTTTCAATAAGCAATGTCTTCTCCTGAGAAAAATAAAAAGTCAGCTTGTTTTCTTTTCTTCTTTCGATAGAAACACTACAAGAAGATACGGAAGCCCTCAAATCCTTCTGTTCTGGTTAATGTGCCCACTTCCTCATACCACTTTCCCTTATCACCACACCTTTATGATTAAAGAAGGATTTCTGTCCTCCAAGAATTCATGCAAACAAATCCACACACACATACACACATACACACACACTGAGTATATGTATGCACACACACATATACTCATACACATACACACATATACAAACACATTTGCACATACATACATGCACATACACACAATATATATATTTATATACATGCACACACACATAATCAAATACTCATACACACATATTCAGACATATACATGCCCACATACATACACACAGAGAGTACATAAATCTAACTATAAGACATATTCTGGTATTAATTTTTGTATATGCTGGGAATTTGAATTGAAGGCCTTGCCTATGCTAGGCAAACACTCAAATGCTGAGCCACATTCGCAGTCCCTGATGTCTATTACTCTATGCATCTTGCCAAGCAATTATCAAATATATTAGCAAAATCTGAAGCAAAAAGCATATATCTGTTATATTTTCTTAATATTACAAACTGGAAAATTAGGGTATTGGGTAATTTTTGGAGGAGTAATTTTATTTTGTAAGTTTAAAAGATGCCATTATAATGATAACTATCATTTGGAAAACCCTTTAACTTAATTTACAGTAAAAAAAAAAAGAAGCAATATACAATTACAAAAGGAAGGAAATCATCAGTTTTCCACATATGCATTGGAAATATGAGGGTGGATTCAGGTAGGCAAATTTTGAGATTCTGAAACCTAGAGTTACCTTGAAATTTGACCAATGTCAATGTTAATACTGAACAGTAATTTTGCTGATGACTTTCAGCCTTTCTTCATTAATTAAAGGTTCACTGGATCAATCCAACATGATGTCCAAACAAAGGAGTAATTGGTATCTGGATTAAAACTACTAGAAATGAAGTTAAATTTACAAATTTTCAAAATTTAACTAATAGAAGGGCATTTCTTCACTACAGTGTATACTTAAAATTCCTTTGATACAGGACAGAATGAAGACTTCAAGGATCATAAAGCAAACTTGACAGCTCACAGGCAAATATAAATCATTTGTAACAACTATATGTCAAAGTACAGCACTGCAGACTTGGAAGAAGAGTTTGAATGAAAATATTTCCCTGAAAGCAGAGTCCTCTCTGATTCATTTGTCTGTTTCATTCCATCATCCAATCAATATTCAAAACACTGATGATATTTTTTCTTAAAAATCAACACTGATTGAGCCCATGTCTCCTGTCTCCCCGTGTTACATGCTCTCATGTCAGGTCCTGATTACCTGTATTGTAGACTTTTACAAGCCCTGTCTTCCCAACACTTTTCACCACTACTGGCATCTCAGCCTCCAGCTCAGCTCATTCAAAACTCCACAGTTTCCAGTTCTGACTGCATTAACTTCTGAGAAGTCAGAGTTGTCCCCAGCAGTACCACTTTGTGCCTATCCTACTTCTGAAATCCTACTTCACAGATTCACCTTTCAGCCTGTCATTCCAAGCCTATCAACCTCTATAGACATGTTTGCTTTTATTTTAGACTACATTAGTACTGCCTTAATGTTCTCACTCTCTTTCTTTGCTAATTTTGTCCATGATGTCTTTATTCATACTCTTGTACATCATGTCTTTTGGACTCCATTCTCCCAACTTCATTGTCAAAACAAATTGCTTATCCACAAAGATCCTGTTGAAAATCACTGCCTTAACCGGCCTTATACTTTCTGCTCTATCTTCTCACTCCAAGCTAGTAAAGCCTAAGTATGCATTAAGCTCCCTCCAGAGTTTCAGGGCACCCTGGGTATAGCAGTATGAGAGACAAATTAAACTCTCTTGGGAACTCTCTCTACTACTCAAAGATGATCCCCTTGGAATTTGTGACCATGTTCCTTTTGGGGGAACTAACAGTGCCTGGCAGTATTGAACATAATTAGTCAGTGCATGTCCCTTCATTTTTACTACCCCAAATAAGATACAATTCTAACTTGACCTACAAAATTTGATAGTCCTTCCACAGTCACCCAGAAATCCATTCTCATACCATTCACCCAGGACACATCTGCAAATCACTAACTCGGCAAAGATACTCTAGGGCAGTCTGAATATAAATATAAACTTCAGGTATAAGAACTCAAATTCTACAGCTAAGAACACTTGTATAAGTATTCTTTCTTTACATAAAAATCTACAGCTAGCATTGAAACAAATCAAAAGACAATAAATATCTAAAGCTGATAGTACAGCCGTGGGAAAAAAGAATAATAATAATAATCAGAGATAGAAACATTGAAAATAACAAACACTAAGAGAATTTCCTGTAGTGACACAGATGTTCTACCCCAGAGTTAACACCATAGCCATCAGCCATACATGGCTATCGAACACTCAGAATACAACTATTGTGACAGAGAAACTAAATTCTTAAAGTCATTTAATGATAATTGATGTATAGTTACATTTAAACAGCCACATGGGGGTAGGACTCTCAGTTACTACAGCTTAAGTCATTAAGAAAGCCCATAGGGACTTGCTAATGACAGTCTGATAACAAATGTGAGCCATGATTGTGACCTGCTCCAGAGGTCACAGATCAGGTGACAGTAATCAGCAGCCACATTTAGGAAGGCAGGGTATGTACACAACACCACATATCGTGGGAAAATATTTTCTCAAATTAAATGAAGTAAAGTGAGGCCATCTGGAAAATTTAACCCTTCATGCTACACCAAGGAAAATATTCACGTTGTGCTTTGATCAACAGCTCTTGTCTCTCTTCTCCCCACCCTCTCATCCTACAAGGTTGTTCACAAAAGCCTCTAAGAACACTGTAATGTCAACAGTAAGGCCTGCCATGAAATTTATACTCACAATTGAATCCTAGTTTCAACTTTTTAGTCCACTTAGCATCCTTAATTTTGTCATAGCCCTTAACAGAATCTAACTGCACCCATTGTAATAATATAAGATACATGGGAGATAAAAATTTTTGTCTGTTTTTGTCACTAATGTTATGTAAATGTACAATAGGACTCATACATATATATGATACACATATATGTGTATATAAACACTACGTAACTGAAAGAAAAATATAATGGCCCAACTGTATCACTTTCAAAAATTCTATTTTTCCAAGGACCTTTCATATTTCTGTAGTTCAGAGTAAGTGCTAATACTAATGTCTGTATTTAAGTACATAATGGTTCTTCTTATGACCACAACTCTACAGAGTAGTTTTTATGAGGACACTGAAGTGTAGAGAGCTAAGTTTATGTAACAAGTTGGTATTAAAGCTGAAATTGGAATTTTGGGTCATTTGCATCCTTGGGTCATATACTTTCTGCTAACTGCATTGCTATGTTCTACAATAAATGTAAAATATATGAAAATAAAATCTTGGAATTTCAATTTTAAGAAGAATAAAAAGGAAAAAGAAAAATCTAAATAAGGTCTGCCAAAGTTGTCATCAGTTATTTTTCAGGCTCTTGCTCATAAATTGGGGGTTGTTACATACATTAAGGCCTGGGTTGGCGATATGAGATGTGGATGGGAACTTCACCCTAGGGTAGTGGTTCTGAACCTTCCTAATGCTCCAACCCTTTCACACAATTCATCATGTTGTGGTGAACCCCTCAACCATAAAGTTTTTTTGTTGCTGTTTCATAACTGAAATTTTGCTACTGTTATGAATCATACTGTAAACATCTATGTTTTCTGATGGTTTTAGGTTCCTGTGAAAAATGTATGGGCCCCGCAAAGGGGTCACAACTCACAGTTGAGAACCACAGCTCTAGGGCAAGACTCATCAAACTGTTAGGAATGATGAAAGGGATCATGGTCTTTAATTTCCAAAGAGACTGTGGAAATGAAGACAAAAATACTCAGAGTAACTCTCTTATTTACTGTAAAAATTACAAAAATTCTCAGGTTCGTTTTTTTGCATGCTTTATTTTTCAATTCAAAATTCCCAAGCCATTTCCCCTGTCTGTGACTGTTTCGGCAGTTGCCCTGCAAAGCAGAATGCTGACCGCTGCAGCACTGGCTGGTGCCATCTGTCCTATGAGGAAAGAGACACTGACCAACCCATTCTCTGTCTCTTCTGAATGCTTGCTCCCAAGGACAGTTTTTTAAAAAAAGACAATAATGTTTTATAATGGTTTCTACCATTACACCAAAAGACTACAGACAGAAACTATGTCTCTAGGCCTCAGGGCAAATTATTCAATGTGGTTTGTTTTACAAAACTGGTTCTGATTTCAGAAGACTTACCCATAAACAGGAAAGAGTCCAACCAAGCCAACTCAAAGAGAAGGCCAGTTTCTTACTCATACTATGTGAGCTCCTACTGGGTGACCATCCAAGTTAAGTAGGTCCCTGGAATGAGTGACCTTTCCTGAGATCATAGTCATGGAAAACAGAAAAATAAGTGTTCTTACAAAGTCAGCGTTCAGTCTAAAGGGGTAAGAAACCTAAACCTTTCAGCAAGGCAGACAAAAGCAATCCTTTCTGGGATGTCTTTTGTTTACAAACTATATGATTTTTATAACATACTTTACCAGGAAGAACAAGACTTAAATATTCAAATTAACAAGTGATAGTGCTTCTACAAAGTCAGGATTTTATCCTGGACATTAGATACAAAAGGAGTATCGAATGAAAAGATACAGAAAAGAGAGTTAACAATACATTTTAGAAGACTATGGAGTGCCATAAATGAAAATATAAATTAAAATTTCCCAAAATCTGACAGGGGGAATTTATTTAGTTTCCTATAAGAAACTGAGAGGACGTGAAACAGGTCCAGTTGCTTGAAAATTTCTGAAAGGACATTCTCAGATAAAGAATAAAAGAGATTTAAGAATGTGTAAAAGGATGCACATTTTCCATTAGTACTATGCTACTATATTTACAACTAATACACAAATAAATAGTGGGACACTATAAACTTTGACAATAACCAAGGTATTTATGGAGCCCCATTCTCATTTCCAGGAAGAGAAAGAAAACAGACTCTTTGAAGATATTTTAAAGAAAGACTTAACTATTTGATTGAGAGAAAGTTAGAAGAATAAGGGGTAAAGAGCAACTCTGAACAGGGCAAGAGGTTATCTGGCCCATCATTGGCTGAACCTCTCTAAGCCCACCACTCAGATCTGATTCAAATTAAACCTGAGTGATCAACCTTGCAGGAGAGGATGGACTCAGTCAGCTGCACCAAAGTCAATAGCAAAGTAAACCATCATCATCTGTAGAGAGGCAACTGTTGCCTATGTGTGCTGAGAGTTGTCTTGACACACCAGCACCTGAGGAGAAGAAGCAAGCAAACAGTAAAGTTTACAGTAAACTTGTGTTGTTCAATGGAGTGTGCCTACTAGCAAGACCAATGGTTAAACTTGATATTCATGAAACACACTGGTTTTACAGGGGCCACCACAGCAATACGCAGATCTGCAAGTTGAGAGCACAGACCAGCCCTTAGAATCCTGAGGATTTTCAAATCTAGACTGCCCATGATCACTGTGGCAATTGAAGACATAATCAAGCTTTGGAATACTATGAGTCCTCTTAGCAGTTACTATTGTGACTACGTATCCCCTACCTCACAAACTATTCTCTTTTCCAACTTGGTTTCTTTGAAATATGGTTGACACATTGCGTTCTCTTCAACTACTCACTGGCATCTCCATGTAACAGAGACTAGTGCAGCTGAGTGAGGGTTTTCACTAAACTTTACTTTCTCATCATTTAAAATGAGCAGCTCTAAGCAGTATTTAAGGCAGACAGTCACAACCAACATAACTATGTTGGGATGCAGATCTGAGTCCCGACTAGGCAGTCTAAAGCCATTAAGTGTTAAGGTTCATGGTCATAGCCAGCTGGTCTAGAAAGGTGGAATCTGACAGGTGAGTTCTAGTCACTGTGAGATTCTGTCAGAGAGACTGAAGAGTGTCAGGACTGGAATGACATGAGAGAAGTTGGTAGAGTTAGGTGACATCATATGGGGTTTTGTCACCTTATTAAGGAGTCCAGGTGGGAAGAAGGAATTCAGGAAGGTCGGATTCATTTTCAAGAAAACTCTAAATTAGTATGATGGAAGGATTAGAGGAGGGAAGGAAAGATGTATATAGATGTATATAGTGGGTTAAGGTATTTTTGCCATATTCTGAGAGAAAGAGATGGCTGTAGCTTAGACGAGTTGATAGCCGCAGGATTCAGCCTAATGGTCCATTTTAAGCAATAGACTAGAGGAACACTATCAACTGTGATGGATATTAGTCCTTTTGATATTTGTATAGCATAGACTGCACTGTACGGTCTGTGAAAAGATCCTTGGGAAAGTTGTGGTAAGTAAAATTTAGTAATCAGACATTTAAAACAATGAGACATTGTCTAAAATTTTAGAAGAATATTTGAGGATAGTGGTTCTCAACTTTTCTAATGTTGCAACCCTTTAATATAGTTCACCATTTTGTGGTGAGACACAAGCATAAAATTATTTCATTGCTACTTCAAAACTGTAATTTTGATAGTGCTATGAATCATAATGTAAATATATGATATACAGAATATCTGATGTGCAATCCCCAAAGTGGTCACAATCCACAGGTTGAGAACCACTATTTTTAGGAGAACAAATACTATACTACTATCTAATTTCTTAATAATATTCTTCTTATAATACATTATTTGCTTCTCAAAATTTTGTAAGGTTCATCATAAGAAGTCATTACTGCACCTCTAGCTGGAAAGCTGCCTGTAGAACTCACTAGCTTTATGATTCTATATAATCAGTTCAGCTTTCCCAAGTCTACAAGAAGGGGAAGACAGTAACACTAAGCTCATTAAACTTCTCATGAGCATGAAATAAGGGGGCAAGATTTCCATTCGTTATAAAGCACTTTAAAATAATAAGGGTAGATTTACTAAGTGCAAAAAGTTGTCTCCTGATTAACTTAAAATTTTGCATAGCCAATAAAATAGGATTTAAAGAATGAATATTACTTCAGAAAATATTGAGCCTACTCAGATAAGAACAGTGTTATATGCTGTCCCACCAGACAGCCCTCACTGTCACTAATGCAATAATTGAGGCAGCATATGACAGAGGTTCTACATCAGGCTTCTGAAAAGCTGAGAGGGTTCCATGAATTTATGTGACCCCCAAGAGGAACAGAGACAGTGATGGGGACTGTAAGAGAAGCAGAAGGACTTTTTGAAGATGCTTCCGAGCAAGTCAGAGCACTGTGTCCATCTCAAGAAACAGATTTACAAAAGCATTCTTTCATTTCTTCTCTCTTGTGTCATCTGGTAAGAAAATACATTTTAAACAACTATCTGTAAATTTCAGCCTTTTTGTTGAAGATACTGATTCTGTCCTCGGCAATACAACTTGGTCTGGTCATTGAAATGTGAATGGGCATAGCTTAAGGCCACAGCTAAGTGGGGTCTTCAAGAACTGTTAAAAGATTTGACTATATCTCCTAGGAACTTAATGTTCTCAGCAACATGAATGACAGGTTCCAGATGGAAACTGATCCTTCAGCTAAGGCCCTGGCATTAAAAATAAATGAAGCATGAACAAAGATACCATCAACTGCCAGCAGAGATTGTGTGTGTGTGTGTGTGTGTGTGTGTGTGTGTGTGTGTGTGTGTGTATCAGAGGGCTGTTTCGGGATATTTGATCACACTGTGTAAATATGTGTCTATGTTTTACCTCATCTACCTCTAAGGCACGTTCTGATAGATTTAATATGGTAAAAATATGGTAAAATATTAAATGGTAAGAGCTAGGCAGGAGAGGATAGGCAGGACTTCTGGGCAGAGACTGGAACTCTGGGAAAAATCTGGGGTGCAGAAGATTTACCAACTTGATGCAGAGGAAGTTGATGTATAGTACAAAAGAAAGGTAATGAGTCATGTGGCAGAACATAGATTAATATAAATGGGTTAATTTAAGTTTTAAAAGCTAGTTGGGAACAAGCCTACGCTAAGGCCAAGCTTTCATACTTAATCCTACCTAAACCAATGGTGGGGAGTAGGCAAAAGTACGTTCCCAGATGTAAGAAGTAGATCCTGGGTAGCAAACAGCAGCTGACCACATGGGGATGTCTCTACCACCACAACATGTGACATAAAACTTTCCCATATTCTGAATTCAGTATATTTGTGTTTAATTAAATTCTCCATATTGCTCAGGATCCAATTTGGCAGGGTAAAGGGCCTCTCAGATCATTATCCCTAACAACTGAATTCCACAAAGAGAATAGGAAGTTTCTGCTGACCTTCTGATGAGGTGCCAATTAATGAAAACCAGGCACTACCTCAACAATATTAATAATGTATTAATCCAGAAACACAGAACACAGACTTGATGGTAGTGGAAACCTAAGGGTGCTAGGGCTGCCAGTGTGCAGAGTTCCCAAGAACAAGTGTGGCCTGATTTTATCCCTAGACCATATTTTGAAATAACTATCTATCATATGTTGAAAAAACAAAATCTAAAACATTGGCACATTTTTTTATATCATATTGTTGGGTTGGTTTTCCAAATATTTAAAAGAGAAAATAATCGTGTCTGTATATCCTCAATACAAATCTAGGAGGTAAAGGTAGTTGTTTACTTAAAAGTTTTTTTTTATAAAATGTAATATTAGTAGATATAATTATTGTAGACATTCTCTGGCAAGGTATCATGTATGCCTTAGTGGATATCACTGCTGCCCTATCAGTAAACAGAGAGATATGTAGACTGAAATTATCTATTTCATTGTCAGATTATTTGTAGTTTTATTACTCAAACTCAGATGGAGACCCTTTATCTCTATTCGTCAAATCGAGGAAGAGGTGTAACAACTCTGGTGGTCAAATCCTCATTTGTTTAGTCATCCACACATTCCAGTGACAAGATGCATAAATAGTTGCTATATCCCATGACCAATATGCTTTGCAATAATATTATCTTACCCAGAGAAATATTATTTATTGGTTGCTATATAGATTACAATATACAAACCTAGAATGAATTGTTACTGTGTGGTCCTTAATTAGACATTTTCATCATTTTTTCACTTGGCATAGCTTAAGAATAATACTTAATGGGCTGTATCTTCAGTCATCTCAGTAAATATTTACTAATAATAAAACTAACATTTATATAGGTTTGATGGTACAGGAGACACAGTCTTAAACAATTTCCTTACGCTAAGGTATTTGATCTTTAGGTAGCCCCATGATATAGTCACTTACTATCTTCATTACTACAAGGTATTTTATTTATTTATACTTGAATTTTCCTTACTCGTTTTCAGACTTAAAACCTTTAAGAATTCTTAGACAAACACACTAAAGTAAATGAGAGACAAAGGGTACAGTAAAATAAAATAACGCTATGGTTACTATTATGGAAAAATACACGTTATAAAGTTTGTGGAACTATTGTATAGGACTATAAGCTCAGCTGTGAACTGCTTGGAAAATAAAGCATAATCAGGCACAAAATTCAGCAGCCATCATAAAAAATATCATCAGAAAACAAGCCAGCCACCAGGCACAAATTCCCTGGAAGAAAATCATTTTGTGGGTCATAGCAAAGAACATACCATTAGCAGTAAGAGTAGAAGATATGAGAACAGCATTGTTCAGTGCTGTCAGTTCCATAACAGTTTCCTTTCTTCACCTCTAATGAAGTCTTTACATCTTGGGAATACTACTATTTATTATTTGTAAAGGTGTGTGGAGGACCTAACTCCCAACTCTGTAGCTACATGTGGTTAAGACACTTGAGATGGTGATATGTCTTTATTCTTTCCTGGTCATTTAACCCTGGGCCACGAGGTAGATTTTAGATTACTAAAACCACACAACAGAGGCATTTATAATTTTACATGACAAAGAAAGAAAATTCAACTTTGGGGAAGACTATTATTTTGGGTTTTCTGGGTAACTGAAAAATGAGGGAAGCAGATGTCGCCTGTGGATTAGGGCATGGGGAATACCTCTGCAGGGAGATGTCGAGACTGAGGTCTATAAACAGAGAAGAGCAGATCTCACCCTCACTACCTACAACAAGACAGTTTCTGGATTACTGAAGGAAGAGCATGAAGGCTGAAATATACTAAGAGAGAATGAATAGGAATAAGAAAGTCTCAAGAAAAGGCAGAGACCCTACCATGCAGCTAACGCAGAGACTGTGGCAGCATGCAGAATACCTGCCTGGGCCTGAGACAGACAGGTCCTACTCCGAGAGGGGATGCAGACACAGGCCTTAATCCAGAAGCCATCTCCAGATGATAGCTACACAAAAGAGAAGTTAGTTTTCTTCCACAAAGTCTCACTGAATAGACACATTACTCTTAAGAGAAGCCACAGACCCAGCAGGAGATGAACTCATAGGCACTTCTGGAGAGTCTTTGTCTCATAATGTTCTGTCAGAGCTTTTCAGTTCTGTTTTGTTGGTTTTGGGAGGGGTTGTTTTGTTTTTAAAAGAATTTCTCTGTGTGCCAATGTGTGTGTCTCTGTATCTACATGTGTTTCTTGTGCTTTTTGTTAGACTCTTTTGTTTTATTTTATTATTATTTTTTGGAAGTAAGGAGAAACTGGAAGGGGTTGTGGAAACAGAAACGCATAATCAGAATATATTGTATGAAAAAATTGATTTTCAGTAAAAGAAGAATTAGAATTTACATCACAGAGAATGTAGAAAAATAGTGAATATTTTGAGGGAAGGTGATCTAGTAGAGTCATTATGGAAAACAGTATCAAGATTTTTCTTTTTTCACTTAGGATTTATGTACTTTATTATTTATCATGTATAAATGAAACCTCAAAAGCATTGTACATGAAAGGAAAAAGAAAAAAGAAAAGCTAGAGTTCCCTCAAAGCACAAAGTTTATTGGTTCTTCTTGTAACACAGTTTCCCATTGCTACTGAAGCCATCTGTGTCTTCCAGTTAATTACTTCAGGTACATGATTTTTTTTCTTTTTAATTTTATTAAAATGACACTATTTTATTTATAAATTTATTTAATAAATTTTATTTATTTTATATATCAGTCAGTTTCTCCTCCTGTACCCTCCCCTTTCCCATCTATCTCCTACCCCACCCATTCCTCCCCCATTTCCATTTAGAAATGGGTAGACCTCCTATGGGTTTGCACAAAGGCTTGCACATCAAGTTAGGGCAGGATCAAGCTCCTCCCCATACCTCAAGGCTGGCCAGAAATCCAGCACAGAGATTACCAAAAGTCAGCTAAGAGCCAGGGAGAGGTCCTGCTCTCACTGTTAGAAGCCTTGCTAAGAGACCAGGCTACAGGATTGTCACATACATGCAGAGGGTGTCAATCCCATGCAAGCCACCTAACTGTTGGTCCAGCGTCCATAAGATTCCTCAAGCTCAGGTCAGCTATGTCTGTGGGTTCCCCCATCCTGATCCCTCTAGCACGTACAATCTCTTCTCCCTTTCTTCTGCAAGACTCTTGGAGCTCAGCTCACTGCTTGTCTGTGAATCTCTGACTCTGTTTCCATTAGTTACTGGATAGAGTATCTCTGATGGCAATTAGGGAAGTCACCAATCTGCTTTTAGTAGATGGCCAAGTCAGGCACTTTCTCCACTAGTGCTAGGAGTTAGTTGGGTTCATCCTTGTGGGTTCCTGGAATTTTTCCTGTTACCAGGTTTCTCTCTAACCCTGAAATGACCCCCATCAAGATGTCTCTTTTGCTACTCTTCCCCTCCATCCTGCCTTCAACCTACCTTCTGTACCCAGTCCACCCAATCCATTCTCTCTAGTTTCCATCCCTCTATTCCTCTATTCCTGGTTCCCGGGTTACCCAGGAGATCTTTTCTAGTTCCCCTTTCCAGGGAAATCCATGTATCCCTCTTTGGGTTCCCCTTGTTATATAGATTCCCTGGGACTTTGGATTGTAGGTTGGTTATTCTGTATTTTGCTCCTAATAACCACCCATGTGTGAGTACATACCATGTTTGTCTTTCTGGGTCTGGGTTACCTCACGGAGAATGATATTTTCTAGTTCCATTCATTTGCCTGAAAATTTCATGAGGTCATCATTTTTACAGCTGAGTAGTACTCCATTGTGTAAATGTACCACATTTTCTTAATCCATTCTTGATTGTGGGAACTCTAGGTTGTTTCCAGATTCTAGCTATTATGAATAATGCTGTTATGAACATAGTTGAGCAAGTGTCCTTGTGGTATGATTGAGCATTCTTTGGATATATACCCAAAAATGGTATAGCTGGGTTTTGAGGAATGATTCCCAATTTTCTAAGAAACCAACCACCATGCCAGTTTCTAAAGAGGCTGCACAAGTATGCACTTCCACCAGCAATGCAGCAGTGTTCCCTTTTCCCCACAACCTCTCCAGCATAAGTTGTCATCAGTGGTTTTGATCTTAGCCATTCTGACAGGTGTAAGATGGTATCTCAGAGTTGTTCTGATTTGTATTTCTCTGATGACTAACGGTGTTTTGCAATTCCCTAAATTTCTTTCAGCCATTTGAGATTCTTGTATTGAGAATTCTTTGATTAGATGTGTACCCCCATTTTTAATCGGATTATTTGGTATTTTGATGTTTAGATTTTTGAGTTCTTTATATATTTTGAAGATCAGCCCTCTGTCAGATGTGAAGTTGGTGAGGATCTTTTTCCCCTCTGTAGGCTGCTGTTTTGTCTTATTGACAGTGTCCTTTGCCTTACAGAATCTTTTCAGTTTCAACAGGTCCCATTTAATACTTGTCGGTCTCAGAGTTGGTGCTACTGCTGTTATGTTCAGAAAGTTGTCTCCTGTGATTTTTCAACAACAACAACAACAAAAATAAAGAACTTCCATAAGGTTTAGGATTCAGAAATTCTACGTCTCAGTATATTCTGAGGATATGAAATCATGTGTCAACAGACACTTCATGCCAATGTGGACTATTTCTCTGTTCACAGTAGGCAAGAAACGGGAATGGGTTGAATGCCAATCACATAAATGCATTAAACCATGTGGTATGCCTACACTTGAAAAAGAAGGATTTCTTGATATTTGTGCCAAAACTGAAGATCATTAAGAGAGCTACTTGCAGAATGGAAACACTACATAATATCATTTACATATATACTCTTTAAAGGTGGAACTCATAGAGAATAATCATTACCAAGAGAGGGGATGTGTCCATTTCTTTTCCTATTACTGTTATAAAAATACCCTGACAAAAACAACTCCACTTTACAGTTCATGAATGCATGAAACTCAAGGAAGCAGGAACCTGACACAGACAGATCTATTCATTCATAACCAAGAGCAGGGAGCAACAAATTAATGTGTGCTTGTGTATGTGTGTGTTTGCCTGTGCTTTGCTGTCTTTCCATGCCTATACAATCCAGAATCCCATGCAGCAGATGGTGTCATTCACAGTGGGTGAGTCTTTCCATCTGAACTAATGTTACAAGGTATTCTCCTGAGGCCAATCTAACCTAGGCAGTCCCTCACTGAGACTCACTTCTCATATGATTCTAGAGCATGTCACATTAACAATTAAAACTCACCACCATAGAGAGTACTTGGGAAATGTTGATCAACAGACACAGAATTTTAGCTAGAATGTATTCAGTAAAAAATCTACTATACATCATGGTGACTGTAGTTAAAAATAGTTTGTGTACCTGATAATGGTTGAGAGGTAATTTTTAAATGTCCTTACTACTAAAAACAGTAAGTAATACATATGCCAAATAGCTTCATTTATCTATTCTACAATGCATATAAACACAAAACTATCATCTTTTATTCTATAAATCTATATGTATATAATTTTACATGATAATTATAGAAAGAAACTATTTTTAGAGAATTGGATGTGCTCCACAGTGTAGGAAAGAGTAACACATAATAAATAGTATGTCTCAAAATATTTTCTGAATGAGCTTTTAAGAAGTGTATGTGGTTTTTTTTTTTGTTGTTGTTGTTTACCTACTACTCCACACAGATCTACGGTGGACGGTGGGAGGTTGTGTATGGCTCGTTCTGCAGGCCGCTGGGGGTCGCTGACAGACAGTCACGGAACTACATGCAGTGCCGGGCCAGGAATCGAACTCGGGTCCTCTGGTCGAGCGATCGGGCGCTCTGCCCCCTGAGCCGTCTCTTCGGCTTTAAGATGTGTTTTTAAAAGACACTGTTCAGTAAAACCTTCTAGGCAGGAGGTCATACAGGGAGCAATATAAGAGAATTTTCATAGGTAAAATAATATCATCAGGCTGGAGAGAAGGTTCACCAGCTGAGTGCTGGTTTTTCTTCCAAATGACCCATCTGGCTCCCAGTTCCCATATCTGGAGGTACACAAATGCCTGTAAGAGCAATTCCAAGGGTCCTGTAACCCTCTTCTGGTCTCCATGAGTACCCACATGCTGTTTCGTATATTCTCACAGACACATACATGCTGTGGGAACTCCTTCAGCCAATAGCCTTTAAGATACCAGCCCACTTTGGACATCGTCTCAGGTACTATAAAATGCAGACTTAAAGTGCGCAGGTCTCTTGGCTGCTTGGTTAGGTTCCATTTTTCAATGCATGCAGAGGATTGCAGATCACTACCCTTTCTGTGAGTTTACCCCCTATTAAATAAACCCTTATTATACTCAATTCTGGGCTAGTGTGGGACTATTTTATTAAAAATTGCAACAGATACACAAGTTAAAAAAATAAATATTTTCTTTTTAATTTAAGGTATTGGAGACATTGCTCAGCACTTAAGGTCACATACTGCTCTTCCAAAGGATCCAACTTCAGTTTCTATCATACATGTTGGAAGGCTCATAACCATCTGTAACTCCAGCGCCAAGTTAATGTGGCCTCTGTGAATACTGATATACATAATTTTAAAAGAAAGAATTGGAAAGAAAAAAATATGATTTCACAGATTGGAGTAGAGGAGACACAGGTTTGGAAACGACATGGCCCCCTGGAAAGAAAGACTACGCCAAGATGGTGGGAGCTTGGCTTATTTTATAAAACCAGAATTTTAAAAAATACTTTAGAACAAGAACTTTTCCATGGATTATTTGAGCAACTGACATGGAAAAAAAATGAGCTCAATGAGACAAATGAAAAAGAGTTTGACAGGAACTGAATATCTGTTAATAAGGAACTGGATATCTGTTGGTAATAGTTTGACAGGAACTGAATATCTGTTGACTAGTCACAAACTTGGAACGGTTGTGCATTCCATGTTGGCAATTAAGGGCAGGACAGCATATTGAAATTATAGTGGATATTCGCTCAGAAAGTGAAACAAGGGCCAGGGCAGGGTCTGAACCAGTGACCCCCTTCCTAATGATTAACTGCTAATGAGCCCTAATTTCTCTTGGAGTACTATTGCCCAACACAGGCAAGCTGGTAGTCACGTACCCAAATACATAGAAGGAACTAAATGAAACAAATATCTCCTGTCCTAAAGGAATTAAATTACAATTAATTAGCTTATTATATTTGCTACAAAATAAAAGCCCAAACTGGATGTGTAGCTTAGTGGCACCACATTTGCCTAGTATGCATAAAGCCCTAAGTTTGATTCAGCAAAACTGAAAGAAGTCAATAAGGAAAATGAACAGCACTAAAATTGTGATTTAGACTATAAGAACGTCTGGGGCCAGAGAATCCAAAATGTGTGCATATTTATCTTGTCATTCTTCTTCCCAATTTCAGTGACATAGTCCATTTCTGTTTTCTTGGTCAACCCCTCAATTGTGTTCTTTTATAATGACTGATCTTAATCACTCATTCTTCTTCTTAAGAGTTATCTTTTGTTAAGTCACTTAAATTCACCAAACTTCATCTAGTGTCTTCATACAAAACAAAAGTATATCAACAATGTTAGCATGAAAAGAGAGCACACATCAAAAGAATCAAACTACCTCTTCCCAACTTCCTGTTCTCTACTTTCCCCAACTAGTCAAATGTCTGAAAAATCTGCTTTTTTCATTTCTCTTCCCATTTCCCAATTCCCCATTAAAATAAATTTGCTTTATTGAGACTATGTTTATAGATATAGACAAGTGATAGATAGGTAGGTAGGTAAGTAGGTAGGTAGATAGATAGATAGATAGATAGATAGATAGATAGATAGATAGATAGATAATCAGCCACTTATATGTGTCTTTTGTCTACTTGGAGCTATGAAGTCATCACTACTCCTAATCCTGGAACATTTTAACACCCTCATGACAAACAAGGATCATTGAAAATCACTAACCCTCTGTGCCCTAACCCCTGGGCACAGATGAATAGTTATTCATCCACTTAACCCTGACACTCATCAGCATTTTAGCATTGGAACTTCATTTCTTACTGTCAAGGCAAATAGTTCTATTCTATTGTGTGAAATATCAATTTTTTAAAAAATCCATTGATTTCTGAAGGACTTGTCTTTGTATTGAATGCAAGGCATCCCAGAAAGCCAGTGAGGACTGTGAGATCCTGATGCCAGCAACAGGGTGATGCATGTATGTGTGTGTGCATGTGTGCACTCATGTATATGTGCGTGTGTTGCTCATATACTCATTGGAGCCTGCTCATACTTCCAGTGGCCAGTCCCTTAAAGATAACTGAGCTCCCTCCCTCACTCTGCATATGTGAACCAGAAGCTATCAACTATGAAGAGTTACACTTCAGCACCTTTATCACAATTTTTATTTATTTACTTATTTATTAAAAATTTCCACCTCCTCCCCGCCTTCCTTTTCCCTCCCCCTCCACACCTCCCCCTCCCTCTCTAGTCCTAAGAGCAGTCAGGGTTCCCTGCCCCGTGGGAAGTCCAAGGTCCTCCCCCCTCCATCCAGATCTATAAAGGTGAGCATCCAAACAAACCAGGCACCCACAAAGTCAGTCCATGCAGTAGAATCAAAACCCAGTGCCATTGTCCTTGGCTTCTCAGTCAGCCTTCATTGCCAGCCACATTCAGAGTGTCCAGTTTGATCACATGCTCCATCATAATTTTTAATTACTCTCTTCAATAGCTTCATATCTGTCCTGTTTCTTTTTGGGGTGGTGGGGAAGGTTGTCACAGCAGCTTTCAATGTCTTCCATTCTCATTTATGAGCCTGTAGTCATCAACACCACTGCAAATGAAACTTCCTTGCCCATAGAATCCGGCAGCAGCATGGGTCATGGACTTCCACATAGTTTCCGGTGGAAACACAGAACACAAACATACATGATTTCTGTTGACTGCACAGATCATGGACATCACTATGGTCTCCTGGGGGAGCAGGGGCAATATGGACCATGAACACCAACATGCCCCCCCACAGTGACATCACATACCAAAAGCATCAGCATGGCCTGTGATGGCAGCACAAACCACAGACAACACAGACCTGAACTGCAGCACAGAGCATCACCCCCATCTGTGTCACCTATACCCTGACTTGCATATAGCAGGTATTCGATACAAATCCACTGAATTCAAAAACAAACGATGTCTCAAAAGTCATTTATTGACATAATATATGCATAAGGGTATTGTTTGGGGAAATGCAAGCACCTGGAGTCAGATCAATATATTAATCTTTGGTAATTGCAACTAATGTTTCCAAGACCATCGATTGCTTCCCTCAACTTTTCTAACTCTGAGAGCTCTCCTGGAGCATCCATCTTGTGCTAGAAGCCTTTGACTTCCCAGTTTCTAACTCTTCTAGCAGAAGGCATGTTGTTTCCAAAACAGAGATGCACTTGGTTGCCTTGCTAGCATCAATAATCACATTCTTGGTGATAAAGAGCCCTGAAGTCTCACATTCCACTGACACAAGAAAAAATAGACCTTAAGGAAACCAATTGATTGATTTTTCTGTCCATTAAAAAAATTAAATCCTAACTTATCTAAAATTGGGTTTTCTGGTATCAGCATTGCCTTAGGTAAATGAATAGAATAAAATCTAAAATTACGTTATTCATTCAAGAAGTCCTCAATAGTTGGATAAGTCCTAAAGGAAATTTAAAAAAATAAGCACAACTCATTTCTTAGCCTGAAGTAACATAAATTAGATCAGAAACATAATTAAATCACACATTGCACAAAGGAGTGGATCCCAATGCTGAAAAATCCAAAGAAGGTGCATACAATCCCTGAAAAGACTTGTCCTGCCCAAATGTGAAAATATAAAGCCAGTTACCTACAGACTCCACTCTGCCTAGGGCCCTTGTCATATGCCAGAGAATTTTCTAGAATGGTGTGGTATATATTCTATGGTGTTGAATATGCAGAGGGCTATTAGAGGTTTCAGTATCAGGGAAATATACTCTTAGCCTTTTCTACCCATCTCTCCTTTAGATTACTCAGGTCCTGGTTTACCTGGTAATTTCTTAGAATTCAGTACAGCACTAAACACTAGAAGGTAGTAATCAGTGCTGAGTGCTCCTACCTGCCTGCCTTTTCCTTATCTCTTTCAGAATTTAATAATGTCCACTCAGAGAATATATTCAAATAATTTAAATAAAATGGAGACTCACATGAAGAAATGTCATACTTATTAAAGTCACCTAAACAAGTGTTGCTTTCTATATCTTGCAAAGACTGTCATTGTGGACAGAACCAGAGTTTACTGATGATATGGGCACTAACATCTAGAATTTTCCAGGTCTCAATTCATTCAAGTTTGTTCTCTGCTTCCCACCAGAAATGCCAAGCATAATTCTTTACTACATAAAAGAATGGTTGAAGTACAACTGAGGCTCAAATTGGAAAATGATGAAGTATACACTTAGATTAGAAGTAGGGACAAGAACCCTTCCTGCTACAGTGTTTAGACCTTTTCATTTTGTTGCTGGGGGAAAGTACCTGGGCCACTGAGTAGGAAATTTACAAAAAGAAATCCAAGATTATTTTAGAGTCACATCCTTCTGACTTAACCTCATGGGATTAAGGTTAAATCTTAACCTTCAAAGCCAGAGAAGAAGCTTCCCACTCTACAGGAGGACACAGGTTGCTGCCAGACAAGACACCAAACAATTGCACTTTTCTTTAAAACAAGAAACTAATTTGTCCTACAGATTAGAAATAACCAATGATCAGGAATATGAACGCCAGCTAAGCTTGAGGGAAGAAAGTTTCACAGGACTCAGCACTTCTAACATCAACTTCTCATTTGTCTCTTAGCTGTCCAGGTAGCAGCAAAACCCTTTCCTCCCTGCATGGTACTACAGGAACCAGAAGGGTCTTACAGGTAACTGTAATGACTCTGCCCTGCTTTCAAGGACTTATTACCTAAATATCTACCATTGGTGTTTCAACTTTCCCTAATTCAACTACCTTTATCAAGTTTTGTGTTTATACTTAAAGCTACTCAGAATAATCTGAGAGTAAGAATCTACTTCCCAATTGCACTGTTTCCATTTTGTTTGGGAGAAGAGGGATGAACAGGGAAATAACCATAGGAAAATACATAATAAATAAACTCATTTTCTTAAACATGAAAAACTCATTTGGTAAAAATGCAATATTTTGCTTTGGGAACTCCAAAGAGAATTGTTTTATAGGAATACAAAATCACATATGAAAATGATAATCTACCAAGAAGGAAAGTTATTAAGTTAATATTCCAACTATCAGAGTCACTAATGTGGATTTCTAAATAAAGCCTATAAAGAGGCATTTGGTTTATATTCAAGTTCCACTCACTTTCCACTTCCTCTGATTTTTTTTTGTCACTCACGGGAAACTCCGATTTATGTTAAGTAAAAAAGCATAAGCATTGGATCTATTCCCTAAATATTTCCACATACTAATCAGAAACACATTTGGATAAACATCTTCATATGCTCCACAAATTAGTTGCCCTTGGTATATTATTTGAAAGCTTAAATCAACAAGTCAGCAAATTGTTTTAAATTGCTTATCAAGATTAGAACATGGGATTAAATGATCTTGAAATAGAGTTCACTTATTAAAATGACTATGGTATAGAGAAATTTTCCTTTGTATTATAATTTATCTCATAAATATTTGCATAATATACTATATCAGTAAAGTATGTCAGTACTTTTTCTGGTATATTCTTATTTCTATCCTATGTCTGAAAATAGGCACATTATATACAATAGCATTTTGATTAATTCTTAATGTACCTCAAAAGTTATATGCCTAAATATACTTTCCCTATAACATAAAACAATCCCTACATTTTTATAATCAATGTAAAATATTTTTGAGTAAGAAAATGTTCATGTAATGCTAGAAAAGAATATACAAAAATGCTATAGTTCAGAGTTGTGTGTGTATGCGTGTAGGTAGGTGTGAATGTGTGTGCGTATGAGTTTGGAAGCCAAAGGTTAATGTCAAGCATCTTCCTCAACTAGTCTCCACTTCATTTATTGAGAAAACTTCTTTCAATTGACCTAGAGATCATTGATTCTGCTATCCTTGCTGGCCAGCAAGTCCAAGACGATCCTGTCTCTTCGTCACCAGTGCTGGGACCACAAGCGTAAATAACCATGCCCAGTTTTTAGGTGGGTGCTGGGGATTCCAACTCAGGTCCAACTGAGCCATTTCCTCAGTCCCTGCAGTTCAGATATTAAGAAAATCAAAAACGTGGAGAAATTCTTAGCCTTATAAAGTTCCAACTAAAGATACCAACAGTTAGATCTCTTATTTTATTTCATAAGTTTTATTAATTTAAACTTGCAATATCCCAAATCACTTTAACAGATTCTAAAATGAAGTGTAACTACGTTATATTTTCAGCATCCTTAAAGAAACTGATGGCATGTCTCAAGAATTCTATGCTAAGTCATACTTGTGCACTTTAACACCCTGGATACAGTGTGCAGATGATCCAAAGATAGATAAGATACATGTTTTCAAGTACTTTATAGAGAGGCTGGCAATTGCTTTAGTGTTTGAATGACACGACAGTCAGTTAAGGTTAAGTATACTGGAGCAATAATTTTTTATTCTCAAGCAATAATGTTAATCAAACACCTCAAAGCACTTCTGGAAAGTCCAACTCATTGTATAAACCTTGCATTAATAGTTTAGATTTACACACCACCTGAAGCATGTAAAGCTCATTTATTCACTTGCTTTTATAATAACTCCATGATGTTGTTCTGATTGACACCCATGGGCCAACACTCAGCATAAACTTTCAGAGATGTGGACTCTACTATACTGATAATAGCTGGTCCACACTCTGATGAGAGTATGGGTATTAGTGCATGATAGGATGAAAAAGAGACTAGGGGAAATTAGGATTTTGTATCACTAGAAAATCATGTAAAAATAGAAGAGTTCTACTTAAATTTTATACATTGGCTCTGTGCATGTTCTATAGGCACAATGAATGAATATTCAAGTATGCACAATCCTATTGAATTGTACATAGGTTGATATAAGAACCTCTTTCCTCCCATAGGCCTGGTACATGAAAAAGAGGAATTTTGTCCTGAGTCATTCCTAGAAATTTTTAGAGCAAGTTCCCTGTTTCTTTCTCTATAGGGAGGGACAAGAGGAGAAAACACGTGCCAGAAGTCTCCATTTTTTTAGAGAAGGCTGTGAGCCAAACTTGAGGATGGATGGGAGCAATCACAGGACTTTCCATAATCTATGTATCTGGGCTCCTTGTGATCCCATAGCAAACTCTCCTGAGATCCAGGGCAAACCTTCCAACTGCATTCACCCACCAATTCCCACCTCACTGTGCTGTGGACCTTAGTTTTCTCTCTCTGT
The DNA here is from genome assembly GCF_982192425.1 of Myodes glareolus. Taxonomy (NCBI): domain Eukaryota; kingdom Metazoa; phylum Chordata; class Mammalia; order Rodentia; family Cricetidae; genus Myodes; species Myodes glareolus. The sequence continues at coordinate 574,193 of NC_142044.1, read as the reverse complement.
CTCAAAAAGACTTTAGGAACTTTAAATAGAGCTTTCTACCATTTTTTTCCATAAAATATGATTTAGTCATTACCTTTCCAAACTTTCTAAAATGACCAACAAATTAACAGTGAGTTTGCTTAAACTGAGTAGAATAAAAATGAAGACATTGACATCATCTGGACAGAGATGGTTTGGACAGTAACTTGAAATAGCATCAACAACACCAAGTCCCAGATTTGACCAAGGTCACCATGGGTATGCTCTTCTTTAAGGGTCATGAGTCCTTCAAGCCTCACAATGGGTTCATAGTGTGCTATCTAAAACTCATCCTATACATTCTAGAGTAATGATTTCAAAATTGTTTCTTAGGGAGACTATGGTTATGTTTCCTTCATGAAGCAAGAGTTTTGTGAGACAGCAGTATCAGAAAGTGGACAAAGTTCGGTAGAAAGAATGAAGTCCACCCACTGTACAGGTTGGAAAAGAATGTCCATATGGTTCTTTTTGTTGTTGTTGTTGTTTTTATTGAGCTATTTCTCCACTATTCTCCGTTCCTCGCCTCTTCCTTTCTACCCTCCTCCATGAACCGCATGCTTCCAATTTACTCAGGAGATCTTGTCTTTTTCTACTGTAATGTAGATTAGATCCATGTATGTCTCTCTTAGGGTGCTCTTTGTTGTCTAGGTTCTCTGGGTTTGTGAATTGTAGGCTGGTTTTCTTTGCTTTATGTCTAAAAACCACTTATGAGTGAGTACATGTGATAATTGTCTTTCTGTGTATAATATTTTATAGCTCCATCCATTATCCTGAAAAATTCAAGATGTCATTTTTTTTCTGCCGTGTAGTACTGCATTGTATAAATATACCACATTTTCCTTATCCATTCTTCGGTTGAGGGGCATTTAGGTTGTTTCCAGGTTCTGCCTATTACTAATAATGCTTCTATAAACATAGTTGAGCATATGTCCTTGTGGTATGATTGAGCATCCTTTGGGTATATACCCAACACCAGTATTGCTAGGTCTTGAGGTGGGTTGTTCTCTAATTTTCTGAGAAATCATCATGCTGATTTCCAAAGTGTCTGGACCAGTTTGCACTCCTACCAGCAATGGAGGAGTGTTCCCTTTATCCCACATCCTCTCCAGTTCAAGTTGTCATCAATGTTTTTGGTCTTGGCCATTCTTACAGGTATAAGATGGAATCTCGGAGCTGTTTGATTTGCATTTTCTGATGACATTTCCTTAAGTGTCTTTGAGCCATTTTAGATTCCTCTATTGAGAGTTCTCTGTTTAGGTCTGTACCCCATTTTTTAAAAATTGGATTATTTGTTCTTTTGATGACCAATTTCTTGAATTCTTTGTATATTTTGGAGATCAGCCCTCTGTCTGATGTGGGGTTGGAGAAGATCTTTTCCCATTCTATAGACTGCCATTTTGTCTAATTGACTGTGTTCTTTGCTTTACAGAAACTTCTCAGTTTCAGGAGGTCCCATTTATTAATCGTTTCTCTCAGTGTCTATGCTACTGGGGTTATATTTAGGGAGTAGTCTCCTGTACACATTCAAGTGTACTTCCCACTTTCTCTTCTATGAGGTTCTGTGTGGTTGATTTTATGTTGAGGTCTTAGATCCATTTAGACTTGAATTTTGTGTATGGTGATAGATATGGATCTATTTTCATTCTTCTACATGTTGATATTAAGTTATGTCAGTACCATTTGTTGAACATTCTTTTTTACATTTTATATGTTTTCCTTCTTTGTCAAAAAAATTAAGTGTTCATAAGTGTGTTGGTTGATATCCAGGTCTTCAGTTCAGTTCTATTGGTCCTTCTGTCTGTTTTTATGCCAATATCAGGCCGTTTTCAGCTTGTAGCTCTATAGTAGAGTTTGAGATCAGTGACTTTGATGCCTCCAGAAGTTTTTTTTTTCTATTGTACAGGATTGTTTTGGCTATTCTGGGTTTTTTGCTTTTCCTTATGAAATTGAGTACCATTCTTTTGAGATCTGTGAAGAATTTTGCTGGGCATTTTTGATGGGCATTGCATTAGATCTGTAAACTGATTTGGGTAAGATTGCCATTTTTACTATGTTGATTCTACCTAGCCCAGAGCATGAGAGATCATTCCATTTTCTGGTGTCTTCTTCAACTTCTTTCTTCAAATATTTAAAGTTCATACAGGTCTTCCACTTGCTTGGTTAGAGTTACTCCAAGATATTTTATGTTATTTGTGGCTATTGTAAAGAATGATGCTTCTCTGATTTATCTGCTCTTTTATCATCTGTGTACAGGAGGGCTACTGATTTTTTTGAGTTAATCTTGTATCCTGCTACATTACTGAAAGTGTTTAGGAGTCAACAATGGGAGACTAAGAAGTTAACTGCTCCGAGTCAAGAACTTTATGTCCTCTCATTTTCTATGATCACAAGGTAGACACAGCTGTCCCCATTTTTCAGAACACAGAACAGAGTTCAGAAGTTAAAGGAGCTGATAGCACATTGTCAATTTGTGTACATGGATTCAAGGTCAAGTTCTGGACAATCATACTTTGTTCTCATTAAAGATATGGGCAAGTTCACACCACATTATAAACGAATATGAACAAACACATAGAAAAAAAAGTATATATATAAATAGGGCCAGCACTGTCACCTCTGGGCACTGGTATGATTTCATGTCATATTATTTTTTGGTGATGTTTTATTTTTCGAAGTTTTATATTTGAAGCTAAATATTATTTTTATAGCCAGGAAACACTATTTATAAAGATTTCACGGAGTTTATACATCTTGTGGGTTAGAATGCCACCAGCCACTTTTTATTCAGACCAGATATAGTCAGAAATAGGTGTTTAATCAATGCTTTTAGAGCTGAAAATGCAGTCACACTCCAGCCTGAGGATGAATGTCCTGTTCTAAGAATTTCTCAGAAAACAAAGCACTGAGTGTTTTGTAATAATTTCCTTCAAATTAAGCACAAAAAAGTACTTGAAATGTAAGGTTCAAAAGTAGAACAATCTAACAAGCTAGATATTTATAAATACATAGATAATTTGTTCCATAACTCAAAGCCCTATTAGCTTTAAAGTCATTTGTACCATAACCCAATAGCCTGACAGTCAGAAAGATGGTTTGTGAAAGCGGCAATGTAAAGGAAGGGGACTTTTGGTTGACAATGAGGTCAACATTTTGCCATGAAGGTAAGACTAGAAACTATTTAACTTATGTCTACATGAACAATAGAATATGAACTATTATTTGATTTGCTTGTTTTTCAAGGATTAAAAATAAACTAGAATTCTTACTAAAAACCAAAATTCTCAGGAAATCAGAATCATCATAAATAAGCAACAAAGAAACTCAAGATATTCAGAGAATTTTTATAACAACCTTGGTCATATTATTAAAGATTAAAACTCAAAACTCTTAGTTCCTAGTTCTTTATGCTTTCATTAAAACTTCCATATTAAATTACCATATAATATTGCTCTTGTCTTTCCCTGCTTTAGATACAGTTTCTAGAAATGTATGCGACAGCTTTGGTAGTTTTGCAGTCTACTTTTATGCTTTTCGGGCTTGTCACAATCCACCCAATCCACTCTTGAATACAAACCTGTTTGTCGGTCATTAGACAAGCACATCTTACATGCTCACACTCACTTCTCTTTAATTTTCTTGTTTCCTATCTAACAGACAAACAGGCAACAACAACAACAAAACTTGCTCCAAGTGAATCCTTCCTTTAGTGCTGTCTCTGAAAGCTTATGTGATTACAAGACAGAATTACTCCACTTCTCCTTGTTACCATCTTACTCACCAGTGCTCCTCATCTGACTCTCTGTGTCGTCACCGTCTGACCCTGTCCTGGGAACACAATAATGCCAATGTAGTGGCATACTGCTGTCACTTGACAGGTACCGTCTTCAGGAATGGAGAGACAGAACTTGGACAGCCCTTGCTGTCACCAAGCTCAGTACATTTGTTTGACAGACCAGATGGAAGACACTGAAATATATGTATGATACACCTGAAGGAAATAAGACACACCCAGCAGGTCGGATCAGTGTGGCTTACTGTTGTCTCTTTGTGACATTTGGTGGCACTGTATAAGAAGATATGACTGCCCTCTATGAAACTAACTTCAGCATTGTATAGATTGTATTGTGTGTATAATCCTACAGTCATTACCTACCTTCTCCAGCCAACCTCTTCCTCAATATTTTAAATCCTATAGTACTTTGTAAGTGGAGACTACTCTTTCATTTCCCGACTCAGACCCAAATAATCACATAGAAACTATATTAATTGCAACACTGTTTAGCCAATAGCTTAGGCATATTTCTAGCAAGCTTTTAAATCTTAAATTAATCCATTTAACTATTAATCTGTATATTGCCACAAGGCTATGACTTACTAGGAAATGTGCTGGCATCTGTCTCCTTTGGCAGCTACATAGCATCTCTCTGACTCCACTAATTCTTCCTCTATCTCTTTCAGCCTGGCTATATCCTGCCCAGCTATAGGCTGAAGCAGCTTCCTTACTAACCAATGGAAATAAAACATATTTATTGATGAGAGGAATCCCATATCATCTCCCCTTTTCTGTCTAAATAAAAAGGAAAGTTTTAACTTTAACACAGAAAAATTACATATACAAAACAGTTATCAAGAAAGAATTATAGTTACAATATTTCTTTGTGAGTCTATCTAAAGTTTCATAGCTAATTTATGTATTATCATTACTATAGAAAACTATAACTATCTGTCTTCAACTCTTCAAAGACCTGAGAAGAATATAATATTACCTAAGTAATCATTGTAAGTGCATTGTAAGCAACTTCCAAAACTTTAGAATTGATAGAGACATCTTGCTTCCTGGACAGTCATCCAAAGTTCTTCTGTAATGTTGGAGCATATATCTTCAGCCTATGGGCCCATAGTATCTGGCAGACTTTTCCATGAAGCAGGAAATTTGAAAGGCTGTTTCACTTATCTGTGTCCTGCAGAATGTCTGGCAGTTTCTTCTATGAAGCAGGAACCCTGAATGACCATCCTGTCTTTTTGGAATGTTCATTAATCACTTGTCTTGGGTTCTGCATGTCCAGTTGATACAGAATACCAACAAGAAGTCCAGGCAAGAGCAGTTTCTAACCCAAATGGTTAGCCTTGCCACTTTGAAAAAAAACTCCATAATGGGTTTCTTCAATTCTCATCAACCTTTGTGAAGTAATTGGTGCTGTCAGAAGCAGATATGTCTCACTGCTGAGAAAAGTCTAAGTTCTTAAAAAATTTTAAATTCCATATTCTGAAGGTCTTTGAAGTGTTGAAGATTATCTACCTAACTGAAATATATCTCTATATATCTAGAAAACCTAACTAACATGACTACAAGTTTGAATATTTAAATGACTATCTATTAATCTGCAATTTTTAATTATGCATTACATTTTTAAAAGAGCTATCTAAACAAAATACCTTAAACAAAAACAGAAATGCATATGATAAAATTGACCATAAATTTGTATCAATAGACCAAGATCAATAGCAATGCAAAGTATTCATCTCTATATCATGTCCCCTTTATTTTTTTATAATTTGACTGTGACTATTAAACATTTATAAGCAACCCTTTTAAAGTGAAAATAAACATTTATAAACAATCATTTCAGGATTTGTGCATAGTTTTCTCCAAACTGCTTCCTGATGGTTTTGGGTGGAGTATTATTATGGTTCTCAGAGATATCTGATGGGGGTCTTGTTCCATCAAACCACATTCGCCTGGAAGAAATCCATAGGTTCTAATCTTGTGTGGAAACAAAAACAGAACCTCTTTCCCAAAGCAGCATAACCTCAGACCCAAATTTTGAAGACAAAGTACCTTTATGTTGATTTTACTTAGCAGCCCCCAGAGTCAAATGTCTCTCTGCAGTCAAGAAATTAAGAGAAAACTCAATAATATGCATAATGGACTCTCTGCATTTTCCATCTTTATGTAGCTTCTTTTTCTTTATTCCTTTACTCTAAGACTGTCTGTACTCTTTGATAATACTTTTACTATCTCTTTAAAGACTATATTTTATTTTTAAAAACTATTTAATTTTTTTTATAATTGTATATATTCTTTTTCCTCTCTCTCCCAAACCTGTGTACATTTTTAAACACACTATGACTCATTCAAAGGTTTATTTTTGTCCGAATCTTTCTTTACTGTGTATCTGTAATCATTTTCTGACTAGGAGTGCTTCCTCAAATGCTAAGTGCCATGGCAGAGGTATGCTCACCACCAGCACTGTGCGCCATGCTCAACGCCCCAGCTCCAGGGACACAGCCTGTCTATGTCACCATTAAGCAGCTAGTAGCACACAGCTAATAAAACCATTTAATTGTTCATAACAGGACCAGCACAAACCAGGAACTGGCTCTTAAAGGAACTGTGCGGTTTTTGATGCTAAGATTGAGTCAGAAATTTAAGGAATCATGCCTCTGCTTGCCTCTAGCAAACAGAGCCCACCTGAGAAAATTTTGCTACCAAGAAGCTATGCTTAACTCTCATTCTTTTGTGTCTAGAATTCCTTCCCAAGCTCTCTCAGGTTTTATGTGGATGTACTTGGCCCATGTTGTGGTACCATTCTGTAAACAGAGACTGCTCTTTTGTTTCCTGGCCACTCAGACCCGAATAATCACACAGAAACTATGTACATACAACCCTGTTTGACCAATAACTTAGGCATATTTCTAGCTAGCTCTTATATTGTAAATGAACTCATTTTTATTAATCTATGTATTGCCACAAGGCTGTGCTTACTGGTATCTGTCTCCTTTGGCAGCTATGTCAAGCTTCTCTGACTCTGCCTACTCTCTCTCTATATCTCTTCCAGCCTGGCTATCTTCTGCCCTACTATAGGCCAAAACAGCTTCTTTATTAACCAATGGTAATAAAACAACATAGCATACAGAGGGGAATCCCTCATCATCACTTCATTTTCTTTCACTAACTCAAACTTAAAACACTTGATAATCTTTGATTCTCCCAACTTCATCTCTTATATGAGGAAGATATTAATTATTATTTTAACTCATTTGTTACTCCATTTCTGGGGACAAATCCAAACCATTGGCCCTTTAAAATCTGAATCCTCTCAGGTTTTTCTCTTTTTCCACACATTTGTCATAAAGAAGCTTTCTGGGACATCGAATGCACTGGGAGCAGATTAAACATTACTTCTGGCTGTAGCAGTGAGGATGTTTCTAGAAAAGATTAGTATTTGAACTTGTGGGCTAGGTAAAGCAGATGTCTTTACAATTTGGAGTAGCATCATGCAACAACTGAGGGCCTCAATAGACAAAAGGGCAAAAGAATGTTGAATTACACTGACTGACTCAGATGAGACATCAATCTTTCTTACTTTCAACATTCCTGGTTCCCAGGCAATTCAACCCCAAATAGAATCTATACAACCAGCTCTCCAGTTCTCAGGTCTCAGACACCACCAGGTTGCCTAGGTCAGAGGACAACTCTGTAATTATTTTCCCCTGCCATCTTGTGGTATCAAGGAATGGAACTAAGGTCCTCGGGATGTTCCCAGGGTCCTCTACCTATTGAGCAGTCTCACTAGTCATGAATATAATTTCTTGATTTTGATGTAAACAAATTCAGTAGTGATTTTGATTTATTGCTTTGACTTTCTGAGTCATGCTAGTATGACAATATGAAGGTGCAAAGAAAATGCAAAGCTACTCTGTGTTCCTGTAAAAGGAATGCAGAAAGCTCAGCATATAATCCAGTCATTGTTTCCCAGACTTTCTGACCCTCGCATCTTAACTTTCCAGGAGGAACATATGGTAGTATCCTATTCTTACAGAAATAATTAGGGATAAATATGTATAGCTGAAAGATATGAGCAGAAATAGACTAGATGAGACGAAGAAAGAAAACCCTTATAAAGGTATGGTCACAGTATAGAAGTTTGTCTTAGATTAGCACTGGTATTTGGCAAGATGCTGTTACCCTAATGTGGCCTCATACCTACCCAAAGACAATGTGAATTAATCTGCACAACAACTAGTCAAACTTGGAAACTCTGACACTTTGCACTCAGATTCACCAGCTGATTTCATACCTCCAAATGCAAAGTACCCAAGGATACACTATCTCCACAGCACTACTACTCAGTGTGACTAGATATCAAAGATTATACTCCCCCATCAACTGAGATCATGCTATTTCTATGGTGAAACCGAGGAAGATGAAAAGGTCAGGCGCAAATGATTAATAATCCTATAGTAGGATCTTAATAGGAAGCTAGTTATTGCCGGAGCAACAAACCGGAAGTGCTGGATGTAGAACGCCTCTGTGGTGGTGTTAGGAGAATACAGATGACTACTTTAAGATATTTTAAGACAAACTCAGAGGTAAGACTAAGTTGCTGCTTTCCAGACCCCTCCATCTGCTGCTTCTCTTTCCAGAGAGAAGAGATCATAGTGAACACCCTAATTGTGACTTGGCTGGTGTTCACTGATCTCCCTCTTCCCTGACACTGCTGCTCAACTGCAAATTAAACCTTCTCAGTATAAGATACAGCAGACATATAAAAGCACTAGGAACATCACATAGTTCTGAAGAAAGTTTAAGTATGAATGAGTTTTCAAACACGGAACAGAGATCATAATTTGAACCATACCCTTAACAATGGAATGAGTTTAAGTCCTAGAGTAGAATGCAGTCCATATTGTACAAAGACATATTGTACAAAAACAACAGCATAGAAATCAATTCAAATGAAGCAAGTCAGGAGTATCAGTTAAAAGAAACCTAGAAAACTTGGTTTTTATAACATATGGTGTAGCCTATGTTAGGTCCTGAACTTTGGCATAATACAGAAGATGGAAAGAGATGAGCTATATGCAGTATATAATTCTCAAGACCAACAAGGTGGGAGGAGAGAACTTCAGCAAGTAGTCCTCTGACCTCCACACCTCTGTATGTACACTGTGGAATGTTCACACACACAAAGACACACACACACATGCACACACACATTCGCATACACAAAGAGACACTTGCATACACACACACATGCACACACACAGAGACACGTTCATATACATACACACATGCACACACATGCGCGTACATAAAGAAACACATATACATAAATGCACACACTTGCACACACACATAATAAATTAACTAATTAATTAATTAAAAGTAATAATAAATAGTATGGAAGGATGTTCAATATTACTTGTCATTAATAAAATACAAAGGAAAACCATAGAGAGATACTGTTTGGTAGCTATATCCAAAAAGACAGATAAATAGAAATGTTTGCAAGTAAATGGGAAAATTGTACATTGTTAGCAAGAGCAGAAAATGGTACAAATTTCAGAGAACAGCTTGACAGTACCAAGGTAATTAAATCTAAAGTTACCAAATGACCCAGAAATTCTTCTCCTTGATATATAAACAAGACTAATGTGAATATATTCACACAAACTTGTGATAAATGTATATAATGGCATTATTCATTATTCAGGAAAAGTGAAAACAGCGAGTCTAAAGACTCGTTGACTGATAAAGACAACAAAAATAAAGTGCCTTTCACCAACGAAAAGAAGCTCTTAATGTGCCGCAGCATAGGTGACCTGGAAAGTCACAAAAAACCACAGAGTGCATTGTTCCACCCGTGTGACTAGTCCAGGAAGGGACAGAAAGCAGATTGGTGGCTTCTTGCATCTTGGGGAGTGGGACTAGAGGATTAAATGTGGCTTCTCCTAGTTATGAGGTCTGGGGAGGGAATAATTAAATGCTCAACAATCAGAGTGTGTTCTACAATCCAAATGTTCTATAATCAGACTGAACAATTCTGCGAATATGCTAAAAATCATTACTCTATGTTTCTAATGGTTAGATATTATAGTACATGAATATTTCTCATTAATGATTTCTAAATAAACTATGTGTCTGCCGGGTCTTGGCATAAGGGAAAGTCAAAAGAATACAAAATACTTTCTCTGCCATAGGAAATTAATTCATGAATACATTCAAGTTTTACTGGTAAGTGACTGCTAACTGGCTATATATTCCATATCTAGGCATTAAATTGCTAGATAAAGCTGAAGCCAGAGTGCTGATAATAACTCATCTAAGAAGTCACCCAGTACAGTTTCTTTCTGAAGAAAAATAGAAAAATGGAAGAAGGAAGATGGAAGAGAAACAATAAGGGTTGAGAACTCACTAAGAAAATCAAATGAGACATGATTACATTTTCTCACAGTAGAAATCACATATGTTGTCAGTCATGTCAGTGAATATTGGTTGTATAAAACTAAAGGAGAGTAGAACCACAGATGTGTAGCACTGTTAGAATACTTGTTTAGCAAACATTAAGTCTTAACATCACAGAAATCAGGTGTGGGGACACACCTCTAACCTCAGCACTCAGGAGGAGGAAAAAAAGGATCACAAGTTCAAAGTCACCCTTGAATACATAATGAATTCAAGGCTAGACTAGTTTACATAAAAAAAAATCCATGTGTCAAAACAAGGTAAAGAAGGGGAAAGAGGGAGAGGGAGAAGCAGAGATTAGATTAAAGAGCATAGCCAATTGAAAATGCCAAGAGTACCTCCTGAGGGAGTTCCAACGCTGCTGCCAAGACCCAAAATTGCCATCTTGTGAATTCTAGGCAGGAGCATCACTGCAGATTCTTCTCCCCTCTCCCAGTGGGGTATTTTGACTGGTTCCAGGTGGACATTCTCCAGACCATCTTGCTGTAGGTTTTGGTACATGATTTGGATGGCTTTCTCTAGGTTCTTAGAGCCACTCAGTCTGGGTCCAACAGTATCAACTAGTAGTGCCAAACGCTCATAGGACCGGTTCTGGCATTTACCATAAACAGCAAGGTTAATAATTGCTTTAGCAACATCTTCATAGCTGGCTACTTCTTTTTGTATTTCTTGAAATGTTCTCTGAGAAATGCCATTCTTGTATATAGCTTTTCCAGAACTTGGGGATAAAAGGTGAATGACGCCAAACATGAAGAAAAGGAACTTCATTGTTCCCAGTTGTTTATTTTTTCCTATGAGAAATGAATAAGAAAAAGAAGCATACTTTAGGCATCTGCTCACAATCCACAGCCTGCTTTTCAAGCAGCATCCTTCTTCCTTTCCAACCATCATGAAACGTCCCCAATCATATTCAAGCAATACAGTTCCTAGGGATAGACCCGTCGAACAGCAATGATTGAACTTATTAACCAGGCAGTGTGTAGTAAACCTATAGAATCACTCCTTACCTAGGATCTTGCTACTAAAAGACAGAGAGACAGAGGGAGACAGAGAAGAGGCGGGAGCAGGAGGAAGGAGGCAGCATGGTAAAGGGGATACTAGCTGCACTTCCCTATTAGTGGAGCACTGTTCAACTGGGTGTCCATTTTTCCTCTGCCCAAATTAGCTCTTTTTTCTTTGTCTGCCCAACTTGACCTCTGGGGTTATCTCAGATGTCATTTTTCTCAGTACTTTTCCTAATCCCATTTCCACTAAAAATACCTGATTCTTTTCAACAATATTTATTCAGCTATACTCTAGGAACTGTGATACGCTTTTAGAAGCATAGAATTAAACAAATGAAGAAAAAGCATGGGATTCGCTAGTATTTAGCTCTGTGATACCCATCACTCACACAATAATAATAAAACAACAAATACATTTTACCATGATTGCTTATGTATCAGACTGACATTGTCCTAAATAAAATGCTCTTGTTATCACATTTGATCCCCATAGGGGCCTCACTTCAGGAGGCAGACACTTATGCCCTTTATTTTTTATAAACAAGGAACTGATGCATCAGGACAGAGAGATTAAGAAACTGAGAATACATAGTTTCTCCAGTTCTAAGCTCTATGCTCAACAGTGCTACTCACTTAGCACTGCAGGGAGTTCAGACCCATAGGGTGACATGCAGACTGAGAATAAGTGTATCTAGTGCTGCTCAGTGTAGGAGATAATAGTCCCTTAGCATTAAAAAAAAATTTAAAGTTAATTCTGCAGTCATTCCAGGCACTTAGTAGGCACATGTGACTAGTGACTTCCATACCACACAACTCAAACAGAATTACTATCATTGCAGAAAGTTTGGACGATACTGGGTCAGACACCCTTTAAACTGTGCATACATTGTGGCTTGACTGCCCCTTCTAAAAGACATACCATTATTTAATTGGCATCAGTAGAGTTGCTGAGTGGTGAGACCTTTAAGTTTAGGTATTGAAGTCCTAATGAACTGATTTTTTCACAAGGGTAGGTGCTTTAGAACCTTCTCTTTGGTTTCTCTTTCACAGCCTCTCATGTCCTCTGCCACACAATCTTGTCCCGTGCGGTTACACAATAAGAAAAACCCTCTATCAGATTTTCCAGGCTCCAAATCAGTGAGCCTATAAATTTCTGTTCATTACTAGTTACATTAGTAATTGTCTCACAAAACACAAAATAGACAAGATTTTTAATTCTCACAAAAAAGTGTTTTTATTTCCTTTCCTTTATTAATTCATTGTTACCTTATTGCACAAAGATATTAGTCTTCAAAACTTTCAAAAATCTGAAAGCTATTCTTAAACCACAGATCTCAGAGACATAAACTGTTATACAGATACATTTCAAATTCAACTGACAAATAATAACTTTTAAAATGGCATTGGCAACCTTGTTTAAGTTGCCTTTTTCATTCCTTCATCCCTCTATCTGTCCATCTTGCCTGCCCTCCCTCCTTTGCTCCTTCTCCCTCTCCTTGCCTCGTATATAAATATTTCATATCTTGTAGACATGCAGTATTTACAATGTAGCTAGTGCAACCTGAAATATTTTTATTTCATGGGTGCAAAATATACAACTACTTTGATTTTAAAGATGTAAATATGAGAAAAAATTATTCCAGATATATTGGATTATTTAAAACTTATTTAAACTTTACTTATTTGTCATTAATCCTTAATGAAGAATTTAGAAAAATTAAATGTCATATATAGCCACATTTTAGTCAACAGTGCTCCTGTAAAATACCTCCACTTACTCTGCAATGAGAATGTTTTAAAAATAACTTCCCATGGAGCCCTATCCAACCAAATCTCTAAGCTGTTTACATCATCTTTGTTTCCATTATAATTATTTTTTGTTTTGCTTTGTTTTTGTTTGTTTGTTTTTTCAAGACAGGCTTTCTCTGTAGCTTTGGAGACTGTCCTGTAACTAGCTCTTGCAGACCAGGCTGGGCTCAAACTCACAAAGATCTGCCTGCCTCTGCTTCCCGAGTGCTTGGATTAAAGGTGTGCACCAACTTTTTTGTAACTAATGTTAACATCTATGTTTGTGCATAAATCTGTCTCTTCACCCTCAAAATAAAGGAGGATAAATGATCCAGCACCGCATCTTCAATTGCTAGATCCAATGTAGTCACTTGGTACCTTTTCATTTAAGAAGTAGATAAGCCTTTAATGTCTCGAGGTGTTAGTTTCCTTAGGGTACGGGGGTGACCTTCCCTCCTTAACAAACAAGCTTCAGAAATAAAAACTTACTATAATATTTAAGCATTGTGAAAAGTATGGCAACTCTGCATTGTGGCTGATTTTCTTTCTTATAAATATTTATATACTTTTTTGTCTTTTTGTTTGTTTCTATAATCACAATACCTATGTATACCTTTAAAGGTTAAATTTTGTTAAACAATCAAAGTAATGAAAGTTTTTCACCAGACTATTCTTTTTAGAAAGATTCACTAATTCCCTGGCTACAGTCCTGGACTATAGTGGAGAAGTGAGCTAAGCAGCAGTATACTCTGTATGCCTGATTGGGAATGTGGCATGACCAGCTACTTCAAGCTCCTGACACTTTGATATTTGGGCCATGTTGGATTTAACCTCAAAAAAACAAAAAACAAACAAAATCAAAAACAAATCCTTCCTTTTTAAGTTTCTTTGCCAAAGTTTTCCCATGGCAGTAGATGAGAAAATAATATGTTTATCAAATCTATTTTTTCTAAAAGGTCAGGGCTAATTTTAGAAAAATTAAAATACACAATCTTAACCTTTGAATGATAAAGATATGTCCTTTGGATGCCAAGGAAAGAGCGGCTTAGATCCAGACAAGAGTGGTACAGAGTTGAAGCCAGCTCTTCTTATGGCCCACAGCACTGGCACTCAAGTTCCAACAGACTCACAGTAGGTTCTGCAGACAGGAAGGAGTGCACATTTATCTCTTTTCAGTACAGTGTCGCTGTGCAGGGGCAGAAGGATTGGTGAAATTAAGCAAGCCGCAGTGATATTTCTTTGGAGTTCACAAAGGGAAAATAAATTGTATGTTAAGAACAAGAACAAATACTATTTCTTGACTGACACATTTTATTTTCTCTTTATTCAACTGGAAAAGATCTGTTTTTTTCCTTTTAGGCTCTAAGTTCTTCTGTCAATTCATTTGACAAAACTTTATTGAGCCATTTTTAAACTAGAGACTAAATATATAAGATAGTACCAAAGAACTGACAAGCATAAGAAGAGACAGAAAGGAAAAGTCCTGTAACTGCAGTAGTTACAAAGTCCAGGTAAAACAGGGCAGATGGAGCATTTGCTATATAGTGCTGAAACTGGGATTCAGAGGAAAGTCAGAGTTTCTTGATGATCTCCTGGAGAAGATGGAACAGGCACTCAGTAGGAAACAAACATGCAAAGGGAGGGAAGCTAACAAAATGTAGTCAGACACAACAAAGAAAATGTCAAACAGGTGGGTAAGTGGAAAGAAAACATGGAAGACACGGCAGCAACAGGAAGGAAAACTCCCGCAGGAAAATACAGAAGACACAGCAGTAACAGGAAGGAAGTATTCCCCAGAAAAACATAGAAGACACAGCAGAAACAGGAAGGAAGACTCTCCCAGGAAAGCACAGAAGAAACAGGAAATATATCCCAAGAAAACACGAAGACATAGCAGAAACAGGAAGGAAGTATTCCCCAAGGAAACATTTACTGTGTGAAGCTACAAACAGATGTAGTCAAGTGTCCTGGAGGGCTGTTACAGTGTGGGCAATGAATGCTCACTCTTTATCCACCACCATGAGACTAGGATAAGATGTCCTCTAATCTCCCGTACACTTGTACCCTGAGTACAGAGAAGCCACACAGGACCATGTTAGAACAGGGGCAACATGTAAAATATCTCAAAGTCTCAAAAGAGACACTACTTATTACCTATTGATTATTCTGTGAATTTCTCAGGGAGATGAAACAATGTCAAACAAGTAGAGAATGAGTTGGTCAAGAATTCATTTACAAAGAAACTCAAGATTTTCTTCAATTTAAAATTCCCCAAATACTAATAACCTGAGAAAAAATGACCCACTGTTCTTTCATGCAAATACAGAACTACTTAAAATGTCTAAACTTAAACTGCACATTTTAAAATGTTCTTTATTCTTATACAGAGGGTTGAAATCATTGTTCCTGCCCTTGAATTCAAGCTATAGAAACAGTAAATGGAATATCCTTCAAAATGTTAAACAGCTATTTTTAAAACGCATGCTGCACCATGTCTTTGACTTCAGAAACTTTACACACACACACACACACACAACACACACGAATATATGCACACATACAGTCACAGGAAACTTTGGAGCAATGTTTTAGAAAGACTTGTTTTGTATTTTGCATATACTGCCTTCAAAACCCATAGTTACAGTATCTTTCACAAAAACAGAACTTTGGGATGTCATTTTCTTTCTTTTCTACTTTAATTTGAAAGCAAAAGCAATATTTCTCATACTCCAAATTATATCCTAATAACAGACTTATATTTTGAGGGGAAAAAACATAAACCTTTTCTTCCATTTCTAAATATTTTTCGGGAAAATTCTTTGTTAGAAATAGTCTCAGGCTCTGATAACAATTCCAGAGTGACTAGACCAACAAGATGGACAAAGGCACAGCGGCAAGGGAGTGTGCTAAAAGATGGGCGTGAGACTTAGAACCCACTGATTTTTATTCGCTTTATTTTATCAGTTACTTTGTCTTCTAAAACCTGAATCTAATAGCAACATAAAAATGTAAATATTTCCTCTAAATCTTTTATTGCTGAGCAGGATTCACTGATGTAAACACAACTCTAAGTCTTTAATCAAAAGCATGGGTCAGATAAAAAGGATCAGAAATGCTAAATCCAAGCACAGATGCTGGCTCATTAAGGTTCACATCACAATTCCTGGGAATCTCCCTGGATTTAGGGTGGTTACCTTTAGTTATCTTCAGGAAGAAGTCTGTCTGTATTAAATTCAAAGCTTAATTAATATTGGCCCTACAGTTCCTATAGCAGGTAGGCTAGGAGTAGAAAATGTCTAGCTCAGTTATTTAAGCTAGTTGGTCTCTACATGGATGGTGCTAAGCACAGGAATCATTTTGAGTATAAATATTGCAGAGGGCAACCATTTGAATTGTAATACGGCTTTAAAATCTTACCAGGAAATATACATACTGCTATAAGGATGGCAATCTGTGTAGGAAAGATATTCCTATATTATAATTCTTTCTGTTTGTATCATTTGATTTTGAAGCAAGGTCTTACTGTACACTCCTAGCTGGCCTAGTATTCACTATGGAACAGAGGATAGCCTTGAACTCAAGACACCCCATCCCCCATTTTAGCTTCCCAAATTCTGTCATTACAGGAATGTACCACCACACTTAGTAGGTTTTTTTTTTTTAAAAAAATTAATATTAAATCCCGGACATTAGAGCCTTGAATGTAACTCTATTTATTAGACACAGGAATATAAAGTCATTTTCATATAACTATAACACAAGTAGATGTTTTCAAGAAATAATTATGCTGTCTTGTTCAAAACTTTACTAAGAGCAGATGAAATGCCAACACCCATGCCATGTGCAGCATAGAAGCACTGTTGTCACACCCCTACTGTTGTCACGCCCCTACTGTTGTCACGCCCCTACTGTTGTCACGCCCCTACTGTTGCCACGCCCCTACTGTTGTCACACCCCCTACTGTTGTCACGCCCCTGGGTGCCTCTATCACTGCCATCACACTTACCATAGGAGCTATTTTGTCCTTTTATTCTGCTGTAGCCATACCTCAGAATTCACATTTTTAAAACTACATCACCATAAGTCACATTCCTTTAATGTCTCCTTTATATTGTAGCCATGATAACACATTGATTACTTGAAAATATACATAGATCACCTCTGGTTTTAATTTCAGGAAACTAAACCAAGAATTGCAATAGCTTTTTAAGAGTTGCTGTGTTTCATGAGATGGAGAACTAACGATTTAACTAAATTGAATTAAACAATTCTCTTCCTCCCCCTTCCAGCTGATCTTCTAGCCAGACGAAGTCCTATGACTCGATCAGAAAGAGTCATAGATGTTACATCACTCTATTTTTATGACCATAGGAACAAGTCCAAAAGTGTAACATGAAGGGCCGGCTTATTGGGGTATCTGTTCCCACCCAGTACCCCACAGCCGGCAAGTTCCAGAGAAAATCAATCACACAGAGATCTCTATAAGTTATAAAGCTGATTGGCCCTTAGCTCTGGCTATTTATTAGCTGTTATAACATATATTACCCCATTATCCTTATCTACATTAGCCATATGGCTTGGTATCTTTTTCAGCTGTCAGCTCACATGTTTCTTCTTCGGTGGTCTGCGCAAGAATGGCAGAGGGAGCTTCCTCCTCCCTAGCCTTCTCCTATTTTCATTGCCCTGCCTCTACTTCCTGTCCCGTTAACCTACCTATACTTCCTGCCTGGCCAATCAGCGTTTTATTAAAATACATGATTGACAGAATACAGACAATTCTCCCGCACCACAAAAGAACTCATCCTCCATCACTCAACAGCAAAACCACTACTATTCCTGTTACCTGAGAAAAGATATTCCATTTATTTTAGCCACTATCACTTTAGTTTTATGCTTTTTCAGTCAGTGAGCACAGCTCCACAATTCAATTGCTAACACATGGTCTGCATACCTTACCCAGTGCTCATAAAAGTGTAAACATCCAACATCAGACACAGATTCTCTGACTCTCAACCTTCTCTTTCATTTCCTGCCCTAGTCAAGTTCCAATGCTAGTCAATACATTAGGAACAAATTTGGACTCTTCTCTCCCCTAGGGAAATGAGGTGAACACTTTGCATAACTTACCCCTTGCTTTCTTTCTTGACTAACCGTCCTTCTTTCCACCCTCACCCTCACTTCACCAGATCAGAAACGCATTTTCTTATGTTGGAACTGTGCCTCACCCTATCTCACCATCTTGCATTTAGTATGTTTTCCAGCTGGAGCTGTTTTGCCTCAAGATTTACATTAAATACAATTCAAATAACTCTTAGGACTAAAATGCATTTCCCACTATTTGCTACTCAGTCTCAGTTTTCTGCTATCATTTGAACAGTGGTGTCCTCTCCAAAATTTATGTTGAAATGCCATCCTCAATGCAACAGTATTAGGAAGTGTTGCTTTGGGGAAATGATGAAGACACAAGGCTCTGCTATCATCAAGTGGTATTTAGCACCTTTACTAAATGGCTCAAAGTTGAAAGCAGTGCTCTCTTGTCCTTCTGTCTATCCCACCATGTAAGGACACCACACTTACCCACTCTGGAAGATACAAGTAAATGAGGTCTTGAAAGCAGATGCCCATACCAGATACTACACGTCAGCACCTAGGTCTTGGACTTCTGACCTTCAGAACTATGAAAACAATTCTCTTCTTTACAAGTAACCCAGCTGGAAACATTTTGCTACAGCAACACATGTGAAAATAACTTGCTTATCGCCATATGTCCTTATGCTGCAGACCCATCAGGTTGTTGGCCGCTGCTTGCATCTTTATGCATCTCTGATTTTGCGCGTGTTGTCCTCTCTGCCCAAGTGATATTTTATCATTTGTAGATGGAAGAAGTTGGGCTCATGCAAGGTGCAGCAGCTTATCCATCTCTAACTCTTAGGTATAGCTGGTTGCTGAATACTCCATGCTGCTGGGCTGTGTTTCATGTATGTTACCATGCTAGACTATAAAATACTTAGTAGTGACAGTATTTCACTTTTACAAAAATTCAGTGAAAAAAAAAGCCAGGCAGTGGTGGTGCCTGCCTTTAATCCTAGCACTTGGGAAGCAGAGGCAGGCAGATCTCTGTGAGTTCAAGACCAGTCTGGTCTACAGAATGAGTTTCAGGACAATCAGAGCTACACAGAGAAATCTGTCTCAAAAATCAAAACAACAACAACTAAAAAATTCATGGAACATGTTCTCCTCAATAAATGTATTTTATCTTTCCATACAACCCAAAACACAGTATCTGTCAATAAATATTTATAGAATAACCTAACACATGCATCAAGCAAGTATTCTTACTTCTGTACATGGCTATGATTTATCACTTTAACAATTACTTTTCACCAATATGGGTTTGTTTCTGCTTGAATGTATTCACAAGTTTCTCCTACAAAGGGAGCTAGAAGACCTAGATTTGGTCTGGCTATTTCTCTTTAGACCTATAAGCTCTAAGAATTTATCTGAAGCTTTTCTTTATATGCTAGATGTAAAATAAGGAATATGTTTCTGCTCTAATTATTTATTATAGATTTCCTTAAATATTTAACAAGTATTTTCTTTACACTCCTTGCTACCACCTAGCTGAATCACCTTAGCTCAAACTCTTAACTGGTTCACATTTAAAGTCATCACTCAATCCACTGATTTCGTACCCTGTAGTGAGAAGTTTTGCTTCTATCAACTACTTCATACTCCTGTGGCTACACATTCTCTTCATTGATGTACTAGACCTTCAAACTCTAAGCCAAAATGTACCCTTCCTTCCATAATTTACTTCTTTCCAGGAATTTGGTGACAGCAATGATAAAAATAATAAATACAGGACTGGCATAAAGAGGGAGGTAATTACTGTAATAAAACTGACCATGTAGTGTATTGGCTTTTAGAACAGGTCAGCAGAAAAATAGAGCAAGGCTCTGTATCTTTTGGTTAGAAATATTTATGAATGTTACAAACAGAGATTAATGAGTCATTTTGATGAGATTTTGGAAGACTGGAATTTTGACAGACATGTAAACTGTGGGGACTCCACTCACAAGCTTTCTGAGTGGAACAATACTCAGTTGAGAATTTGGGTAGAGGCCATTTGTGCCATATCCTAGCAAAAAATTCTGGTTGTATTCTCCCTGTGTTCTAAGAACTTAAATTAATCTGAATTTAAAGGTAGTGGACATATTTGGTACAGAAAACCTAAGGACAGGATAGCATTCAAGGCTACATCATATTTACTGCGCACTGCTCATATCCAGACCTAGAGTGCAGGAGAACAAGAAGAGGAGAAATACAGGAAACATAAGCAACTGGTTGGTTGGGGAGAGAAAGTTAAAGTTGCTGACAAGTTGGGTGCTAAGAAAGCAGCTATAATTGTTGAAGAGACTAGCGCCATTGAAGCAAAAAAGTTATGATTTGAACTTGAAATGTCCCCCTCAGCGCATGTGTTTGAATACCAAGTTTCTAGTTGGTGATCCTGTTTTGGAAAGTTACATTATAAAATCTTTGAAAAGTGGAATCTTGCGAGAGGAAGTGAACTGTTGTGGGTAGCCTGAGTTTTATGCTCTGGCCTCACCTGCTGTCTGTTCTATAGTTCCTGACTTTAGACACAGCATGACCACATCTCAAACTCCTACCACAATGCCTCCCTTTCTATGATGAACTGAGTCTTCAAACTGTAAGCCCAAATGAACTCTGCTTGCCTTAAGTTGTTTCTTGTCAGATAGCCAACCATAGCAATGAGAAAAGTAACTGACACACAATAGACATTAAGACTGTACTAACTGAAATAACTCTACTATTTTTCATATAAAGAGGGATGGGAGGGAAATACAGAAAGAAAATGAAACACCCAACATAAGCCTTTTTTCTCAAGTACATCTTCAATTCTACTTAGAATTCAAAAACAGAGCAATAGATTTTACACTAAGGAAACCCCACCTAGCAACAGCTGGTACCTGGATAAAATCTACAAATGACACCAGTGACAAGTTCCTGGATTTGCCATTACACTGTAGTTACAGAGATTCTCTAATGAGGTAAGCTGGGCAAAGGGCACAACAGAATCTCTCTCTTCTGGTTTAGTAATGGCCTCTGTATTTTGTACTTGTTCCAAAAGGAAAAAGCAAAACATACTTATTTGACTGACTTGTAAGAAATTTAAACAATTCTTCAAATATCACTAACACTTATTTTTACTTTTGTAAATAGCCACAAATGAGAGAAACAAAATTATGTCTACGTTTTAGAAAAAAGAAGCAAGAGCTATTGCATGCCCAGCTTCCATTTTGGGCTGATTCACTTGTATCAAACAACTATGCCCCCTTTTGTTTTTGTTTTGAGGAGATAGGTTTTCTCTCTGTGTTTCCCTGACTATCCTGGAACTCACTCTGTAGACCAGACTAGCCTCAAACTCTTAGAGACCCACCTGCCTCTGCCACCCAAGTGCTATGATTAAAGGCCTGTGCCACCACCGCCCAGCTATACCTTATTTTCTTTTAATAAGGGCTATGATAATGAGTCTTTCTTCAAATACCTCTACCACTGAACGTAACATGCTGAATAACATGCATCTTGTAGAAACAAGGGAACTGAAAGAAGAGAGGTTAATTCTAATAGACAGGCAGAGGGACAGCTCATGGCATTCGTGACATTGCCCTTGGTTCTCAAAACCACAACAGAGTCTAATGGGAGTGAAGCAACTGATGTCTGACCAGAATAATCCTAGGAGCTTGGGTCTGGAAGAGTGGTGGTCCAAGAACAGTCCAAAAGTAGAATGTTCTCTTCCCTCTGGCTACAATGAGTGGCTCATGACCAGTACATGCAGATGCCAAACTGTCTTCACTTCCCCTTCCACCTTATCCCACAGAATAAGCCAGAGCTGACTCCTTTCAGTAGGGACAGAGAGCCCTGATAGTGGACTGTTTAGTGATTAGCACTCTTACCTCTGTAAGAAAACTTGTTGGGCTTACTTCTCCATTCTCTTTTTTTCTGCAATAACAGGCATACTAACCATTTCTACCACTCACAAAGAGATATGCTTGTCATTCAGATGACTGAAGGTAACTATTGACATCACAATGGACTGAGCATCATGAATAAGAAACTCCATTGTCTGCTTTTGAAAACAAGAAATATGGATAAAATTACAATGAAAAATCATCTGGAAACTTTATAATAGACTTTGTATTTTGAGCTTGAAAATTATGGTTTTTTTAATTTAAAGATATAGAAGGCAAACATGAGGCTTTTGGTAGCAAAAGATCCAAAGCTAAATATGAGGGTGGCTGTGCCTGGCATCAGTATCAGCAATTCTCTCACATGTTCACACACCCACAACCAGTGTCCATGTCCAACCATGTCAAGTAACCAGAAGCACAGACAAATCATCAAAAGCACACTTTTTCCCCATGGAGGGTAAATTTAGGTATTTAACCCTAAGCATTAGCATTTCTGAGGTCCCACCATCTTAGAAAATAGAGAATGGAATACGAGAAATGCGATGCTAGCTTGAAGTGCTGTTTTCCAAGTACTAGGACCTTACAAATTAAGATTAGGAGGAAGTACTTTATTTCTGCCAATAAAACTGATGAAGCATACATCTTTAATCTGGTTGATATTTAAAACTATTACAAGGTGCAGCAGCCTCTTCCCAAAGCAGAAGACTCAGACAAAGTGCATAGTGATTCAGAGATGCAGATGCAGAACGTATAAAACTCTAAGAGACCTAGAGATCTAATTACCATCCACCAGTATGGAATCACTGTAAGCTGCTCTTCTAATGGGTAACATCCTAATGTTTCTAAGAGTAAACAGCATGTTTGTCCAAGTTATGCCCCCGGCAGAATCAGCCAATACATTCTGAGGAACACTGGCAGAGATGGTAGCAATCCTCTCTGGAGAGTGCCTTTTAGTTTCCCTTGCTTTATAAGGCCTCCTGATCCTGTAAACACAGAAGCAGAAAACTCCCAATGAATCTTGTGGAAAACCCAGTTCTTGCTTCAGCCCAAGCCAAGGAAGCCTGTTCAGCAAGTCATTTACTGTGAGATTTGCTATTAAACCTGTCAAACAGACATATGTGAAAATACTGCTTCACTAAACAGCTGTTAAGTTTCATGAGCTTAAAAAGAAAATACCATCTAGCTATGCGCTGTTAACTCAACAGAAATTCACCGTTCTGTTTTAAAATCTGATATCCGACTATACTTTCCCCTAAATCCTAACATTTGCTCTCTGCTATGAAATGGCTGCCACACAGCACCATTGGCAAATACGGGCTGAGAGCACACAGATTATTCCAACAGTGGACTCCCTCTTTCTTCAGGGAGTGCTGAGCATCTGTGGCTGCAGGCTCCATACGGGAGAAAGTTCTTCTCCGTGCTGTCAGGGGGAAATGAATGTGCTGACTCCTTTCTTTCCCAGTGGTCATACATTAATCAAAGGTTGCAAAAGAAAAAGTGTTACGCTAAATAGATTCGCAGTAATGGAGCTAAAACAATTATTCAAAATGCTTAATCAGTCATTGTAAACTAAAACCATCATCACACTACATCAGTGCACAGGCAGCAAAGTTACATGGAGAAGAAAACAATGTTCATAAAACAAGCCTTCTAGGAATGGAGGACACAAAGGGATTCAGAACGTGGTTGACAGCAGGAAATTAAAATGGTAGCTGAAAACAGTAAAACAACAACAGCAAAAAAGAACTAGAGAAACACGAGACAAATTTGGAGTGTGGGACAAAGACGGTGCTGTAAGGAAAACCCATCACAACACAAGGGGTGGGGGGGTAGAGAACTGGAAAGCAGCTGGGAAACCAGCTGAAAGTGGTTTCTCTTTACCAGCAATTTCTATGTCCAAAGGGTAATTTTCACAGAGACAAGCACATTTATCAGGTGACAAGGCACATAACTTAAAGAATGATAAAGACAGATCTTCAAGCCCAGGTAGAGGCTGCAGAAGGAGGTGGGGGAGACTGGCTGCCTTTGGGGAGGGTAAAAAAATCTGCTTGGGAGGACAAGAGAGAATCAAAGATCCCTTGGAACACCTCCGTGTCTGTGATTTATTTCTTCAATGTCTCTCAGTGTAAAGATGAAAAACCAAGAGTCGGGTCACTCCAGACATTGCTATGGGAAATGAGGTGAGGAAACACCAACTTTGGAATAATCACACCATAATTGCCTTGAGGTCTACTAAATCTGTGAGTTATCATTCTGTTTCCTAAACGCAGTGTGTTTGATTTCCCTCCAGAGAATGCAGGAAATTGTACCCTTTGAAACAGATGAGAAGTTTTGGATAACATCAGATTCTATTGGAAAGCCCCCGGGTAATGAGTCGGCAACTCGCAGCCCACACAACACTGTCTGATACACTTAGTAGCAGATGAGGGAAAGTTTGTTGTGACAGCTGTGTAGAATGAAGTAGGGGGAGGATGTCTGGAGGTTAGGTGGATTTGCAACATGAGAAGGTGATCTGGGCTAGAAAAGTCAGGGTCTTCTCAGGAAGAAAGAACTCCCAGAAAGTGAACAAAGAGAAGCAGACTGGAAGCAAAGTGCACCCAGCATGCTGAAGAGTTTTCTGCACAGCTTCCTTTGTGGAAATGCAAACCATGAACCACTTCTATTTGCAGGGTATATCCCACACAGAGAAAGTCTGCATATTTCTTGCAGAAGACTTTACTCTTTATCTACTCTTCCCCAGAGGGCTCAGCCCTGTGTTCTCCCCTCTCTCCAAGATGTCTCTCTTTCATGACTCTCCCCACACTGGACATGGCAACAGATGATAGCCACAGTGGTGCTGTGTCCTCCCAGGCTTATGGATGCCCTGCTGGGGAGAAGGCTAGTTCAGAGGGAGAGCCTTCCTTCTCTCCTAATGAAGTGCCATAGGCAGCATGGAAAGACAGGAGCATGGTCCAGGCCAGCATCAAAGAGAAAAGACCAGAAAGAATCGGAAGTGGAAGGATAAACACCAAGTGACAGAGAGGACCACCAGCAGCTCTGAGAGTCACTATTGTGCAATATGCTGTGCAAACCACATTCCTGAGTGCAGGGGAAATGGAAGGAAGGAGACCAGTACTGCCTATTCCCCAGGCAAGTAATAGACTGGGTACCTACCTTAGTCCTCATAAGTATGCAATAAAGGAAATTATTACTTCCACAACAGACACCCTGAGAGGCAGAAGACTTTTCTGAGGTAACCCAACTCACTGCTGTAAAGCCAGCCTAACCTCATAGTTTGGAACCCAACTCTGTTCTGTTCTGCATATTTCCTCCATAATCTATACTGCTTTAACTGATTGGAACACAAAGCAAAATAGCAGTGAAGCAGGTTATCCACGGCCTGCTTCCAGAATTCCATTCTAAAGTCTCGTGGTACCCACACCACTGCATAGAATGTGGTTACGGAGTTGTAAAACAGGGTGTTTAAATGCAAGTGGTACAGAACCCCAAGGTGCTCTCAGTTCCCCAGTTGAAAATGAATGTGACATTAGGATAGTGGTTCCTGTCTGCAGGTTTTCTGAGCTGTTTCTCTTCAGTAATGAGAAGCACTGGTCAGTCCTGCTTTCATCATCACAGTCCCCCAGAAACTCCCATTCATGCTTTGCCTCAACACTTTAAAATTGTTTAAGACTCTCTAATTTGGAGGACTTTTTTGTTTTTGTTGTTTTTTCTTGTAGAGATGGGGATGAAATGAGGTCCAAATCACCTGAACTGTGTCTTTGGCAATGATTGTGGGATCTTTGTCAGAGATTCTGTTTCGTAATTCTGTCCCACAATCCTGTCTCAGAAATACTGGTTCAAAGAGTTCTTCCACATTAAAATATGGGTCCAAACCCCCAGGGAAGTAAGTAATAACAAATCCTTTCCTGGAGAAGATGGCTGGGCCAGGCTATCACCCCTGAGTCTCACCAGTTAGCAAAGTCTAGCTAATTTAAAAAACCAAAACCACAAGGTCAGCAACCACAGTAAGTCTGTTTCTGGTAACTTTGCCTCTCTTGTTCCAAGCTCATTAAGCATTTAGGTACAGATTTTAGCAGACATAGGTACAAAGACCGGTTTTATTGAATTCCATACTCAAAGCAAGGAGCTGACTGTGGATTTGAAAATGGTAGCCTGTGGCAAATAGACCAGAGCTGAATGTGCATGTGGTTCACAGGCTGGAACTCTAGAAAGGTCAGCCTTTCTCCATCTGTCTTCATATTCATGTAGGAATGCTCACTTCAGGTCCTTAAAAACGAGGACCTTCTTAGTATCCCAACCCTTTGATTGGTAATTTCTAGTGTACAAGAGAAATAGCCATTCAAATGCCAGTGAGACTGTGGAGTCAAGAGATGACCACTATAGTCTTGCATTTTTCACTTTATTCTTTGAGTCTTTGTGTATTGGTTCAAATGTTTCAGCCACTTTTATTGGAGTGAACATATTATCATACAATACTTTATACACATTTAAAATACAGAATTTGATAAGATTTGACATTTCTTTATATCCATGAATTCATTATACAATTAAGATGAATATGTGTTCACTAAGCAAAGATAATGACAACTGATAATGTAGACCTACCAAAGACTTCCTTGTGCCTTGTTTCTTTGGAATAGTGGAAACCCTGATTTGCTTTTGTTACTATGAATTACCTTTATTTCCTAAGATTTTATATAAATGAAACATACTATGTATGTTCTTATATTTTCTGTCTTCTTTTGCTCATTCTAACTATTTTACGATTGATGGATAGTATGAACATGTATTTACAGTTTATTATGCTTTATTAGCATAAGAATGTGAATAGCATTCAATGGAATATAGTATATATCTACTACAGTTAATTTATTTATCTACCTATATTTGGGTTAGTTTCTATTTGGAGATATAACAAAAATACAAATAATATTTAGAAATATCCAGACACACCTTTTTTGTGTCCTTATTAGGAGAGAAAGTTAAGGCAAAGAAAGGTCCAAAAGAAGGAAACCATGTGAAGGTGAAGGAAGATGACCTCACAAAAGGACAGCTCCCATGAGGGACTTGCTGTGTCACCAATTTGATCTCAGACATTTAGATTTCTTAATGGCAGAAAAATGTTTTCTTTTTAAATCAAAACCATTTAGTCTACAAAGTTTTGTCATGGAATTTCTAGAAAACTAATACAGAACAGTTCTCACTGCATATAGCAATTGATTCAGAGTTGACTCTAGACCAAAATACAAAACTACAGAAACTTTTACAAGATATCTTATAACCTTAAAAAATCTTACAAATGTTACTTTATACAAAGCTTTCTTAGCTGTCATGCTAAATGACTCCTAAAGGAAAAGAAACTTCAAACGTGTTAAGCACTGTTCCCTCTTTAGAAAGCCTATACAGAACACCTGTCTGTAGGTCATCCCAGCAGAACTTCTGCTAGAGGAACAAGTCCTGCTTCTCTTTCCTTCACCCCTCCTTACCTTCTTCCGTAGGCTCTAAGATAACAACAAATGATTCTAGAGAATGTGGAATCCCAAAGAAAATAAACTGTGGGAGACAACAAATTTTATTACAATGATGTTGAGATCTTCCCAAACTAATAAAAAACCTTTTATTGGGGGAGTGTTAGATGTCGTGTAATGTGGCAGGTGCTTTCTTATATTGCTTTCTCCCAGTCGCATGAGGTAGGTATCACTATAACAGTGATGTCTGAGGAAATTCAGACTCTCACAGCTAGCATCTGGGCCTAAGCCCACACTCCTTACAGTTCCAGTTATAGACAGTGACCAGAAGCAATGCATATCCCACCTTAAGAAAATAACTCTCCCATTCTTAAAAGATGGAAGTTTTAGTTCTTTAAGAAATTTAATTCCAGTTAAAATGATATCTAAATAAGGTCAAGGATCTGCTCTCTATCACAGTATATGATAATTAATGGTGGTGACAGTACAAATGGTTTGTAGAAACCCCACTCCCAGATACACACTCCTTCCTGTCACCAAGTAAGAAGCACAGTGGGATCTGTGGGAGGTGAATTTCACTTGGTTAAATGTCTCAACATTGTTTAGAAGAGGGACAGAGTGGCAAACCAGCTGAAAATATAGGAAGGTCACCCAACTAATGAAGATACAAAACCCTTAAGTAAGCTCTAATGCTATTAGTGGAGGCAGTAGTTGACTGTACAAACTGTATGGCCCGAAAGTACTAAGCAGTTAATTTACATTGTCTTAATTTCCATAACCCTGTGATCCAAAAGTCACTAACATCTGATGTTAGAAATTAAAAGTAGCCTGGGGGTGAATAAATGATATGGTCAAGAGTACATAGGAAATACAGGAAGGAACTCCAATTTACACCTAAATTGTGAGTACAGAGTCCATTACTTGAAATAAGTACCTCATAGTCAACATCTTTCAGACAGAGGAAGTGCAGAGGAAATAGAAAAAAACTCAATCTGCCCTTGATACCTTCCCACTTTCAATCTGTTTGCTTGTGCCAAAGCAGCTCCTTTACCTCCACTCTGGGAAACTTGCTACTGGGTTCCCTCCTGGAGAAGTTGACTCTGTGACTAGGGTCTTCAGGGCAGGTGAGAACCTTGGCTGTGAAGTCAGGGAAACCACATCTGCCTGCCAGCCTCATTGTCTGGCAGATCCTCTGCCTCTGATTGGAGTTGCAGAATTCTGGCCAGCTCCTGTATATCTGGAACTGATATATGGCTTCCATTCCATAAGTCCAAAGCCCAGCCAGCACAGTCTTGCAAGCTCCAAACCACCTTGAATCAGATTATTTTAGAGGGAACAGGAAATGCTTGTCAGCCACACTTCTGCAGTTTGGTAACAGCTCATTGAAGGTTTGGGTGGGAAGTTCTTACCTGGAAGTCGTTAACAGCTGCTCATGCCCTGTGAAACATCAGGCGAGTCCTTACCTACACAACAGTTTTCTAACTGAGACTTTTATGGTTTCAGTTTTTCCAGTTGGTAAACTTTGTCTTTCTCTGACATAATTATAAGTTCCATATTTTTGCCCTAAGGCGAAAATGTAAATCATTTCCTGGTATACCACAACTTCCCAGTACTGACTATAAAAGGCAAGGCTGCATAGCATTTAAAATTAAAAACATCAGTTTCCTAAATGTGTGTATCATTATGATGTTTACCAATGAAAGTTTTCTGGTTCAGACCCAGTTCGTATGCATTTCAGTCAAAGGCCCTGCTGGCACGGCAGCAGAAGTTGGGCAATGCGGCATGCAGCTTGCCAAGCTTTTCTCTCTGAGTCCCTTGTGAGGTCCTTCAGAGCTGACTTTATGGGGTTCCAGATACTATTTCTAATGACTCATAACCAGTAGGAGCTACACTGGTCTTTGTTAGTTGAGTCCTCTTTGAGCCCCAGGAAAAGCATGAGAAAAGCCTCTTCTCGTGATTATTATTAGCTCAAATGCCACTGAGCCCTCTTCAGATTGGCTGAGAAAGAAAATGGGCTGTAAAGTCACACAGACCCCTGTTAAATCCTTCATTCTTCCATAGACACAAACCCCTTCGCTATTCTGAACATGGCTCTATAAATGAGAACCTTCTTACAGACCTGCAGGACTCTTGTGCGATTGGTTTCTAATAAACATTAGCATATAGCAAACAGCCATTAAATATAACTTCCATTCACTTTCTCTGTTCTTATGCACGTGACACCCAGTTCTCTGCCTGACAACAGGCTTCAGACTTACAGAGTCATAGAGAGACGAGATAAGCTTAAAATTACAGCTCAGGAAATCAAAAGAAATGGAGCCATCTTTAAAAAGCCACACTCTGGAGCTGGAGAGATGATTGTTTAGATAAGAATTCTTGCTGATCTTGCAGAAGGTTCAGTTCCCAGCACCCACATCAGGTGGCTCACAACCACCTGTAAGTCCAGTTCCAGAGGATCTGATGCCCTCTTCTAGCCTCCATGGTGTATAGTGCATATATGTTCACTCAGGCATACATACATACATACATACACACACACATATGCATAAAGAAAATGAGAAAATCTGTTATGATGTATTGCATCTATTCATTGACTCAATTCAGTACACACTCAGGGAAATCAGGTTCCAAAGGTAACTACAACATGATTTACTATGTGTCCCTGACAAAGTTATTCAGACTCTCTAAGGCACAGTTTCCTTGTGTGAAGTGAGGTGAGCGATATGCCTCTTTTGCAGGGTTGTCAAGGGGACTGTGTAAAATGTACACAGGTGGTCAATACAGTGGCTTGTATATTGTAAATACTCAGTCATCAAACCACCACAACACTGACAGTAGCATATGCTGGCCAAAGTAACTAAAGACATGGCTGCATGCCCATATTTGCTGCTGAAGGTGAATCTCTAATATCCACTAGCAAATCGTGGTCACTAGAGTGCTGTGTCCCTCAGCCTCCTCCCAGGAGAAGAGAAGATAAAGTACCAACATTTTCATAGCATTTTTGGGGGAATAAAAAAAATACTGGGTGTAAAAGCACTCTTTGAAAGATATAGTATAAAACTTTTAGAAAGTATTATTACAATACAAAATGATATAGAAATGCTAATGGCGGATAATCATAGAGTCTTTAAGTCCATCCAAAGAGCAAGTTGGTCTGAATAGGGATTAATTGGGGAGGAGGGAGAGGGGAAAAAAGTCAGCACAAAAGCATCCATTAGGCAAAAAATCATACTTCAAAGAAGGGCCTTAATGCTTCATACATATTTATGTGGTCTATTTCTGATTCCGAAATTCAACAGCCCCTTCTCCTAATACTAAAATCTCCCCTCTCACTGAGGGTTGGAGGAAAAATGAAGAAATAAGTTGGGCGTCCCAAAATCATGAGAAAGGTAGGGCCCTGGTGGAGCACAGCAAGCAGGTAAGTAGCTGTTCACCAAGAGCAGCACAATTACTCACATAGTTCCAGGAGATGAGAGCCTGCAATGCTTTCTTTCTCCCATCAAGACGCTACAAAACAATGGGCTAAGACTCCTATAGTAGAACTAGGGGTCCAAGTTATCCTTAGAAAATGATATTCAAACCTTATCCTTTGCTAAGGTTTACAAGCAGAAGTGGAACCAGCAGGAGTGGGCCTTTGAAAGACATGGCCCAGTCTTTGGCTCCAATCTTGCTTTCTGCTTCCTCATCGGCAGGACATAAACAAGGCTTCTATACCCATTGACTCACACTGATGTGATCTGTTTCACTATCCTTGCTCAGATGGACTAAACTCCCTCAAAACTATGAGCTAAAATAAATCCCTCATCCTGTAGGCTGAGTTTGTCAGATTCAGAACTACATAAAGCAGATAATACATGTGGAAATACAGATTTTAGAAAAATGCTTTAGAAATAGGATCAAAGAGCTCCAATCTAAGAATACATGAAAATGTTCAAGGTTTGACCTCATTAAGAAATTTTCAAATTGCACAAAAGATGTATTAAGAGTTATTAACTATAATACACTTAAATCCATGATGGATGTCTTTTATACTTTAAAAATGGAAGTATTGAATCAAATTTTACCTAAAATCTGACCATAATAACTAAACAGTAAGGGAAACGAAAGTATTCATCTACACTTTTTGTTAATAAAGTCACAGTCTGGATTTACCTCATACAGTTCAAGAATGAGTAAAGAGAAAATGAGATTATAGGGGGAAACAATATCATACCAAAGGATAAAATTAACAATATTTTAATAATTCTAAGTCAGAGAGATTTCTACAGTTTTCTAAACCAGGTGAAACTTTAAGATTTTTGTCTTCATGATGATATCAAAGTTCATCATCTCTCTAAAACAAAACCAAGACACAATAAATAGAAAGTAAGCTAGCAAAAGTTTCCCAAAATATGAGAAAATAAAACTAAAAATGCATTCATAAATTTCAAAGCATAATAAAATAATTTAAAAAAACAGAATGAAATGGTAGAAGCCAGAATTAATGACAGACAGAGAGCATGGTGTCTCAAACATCCATGTCCACATTAGTCACTTGATGAGTTTGTAAACTGTAAATTTTGATTCTCCCAGTAGTGAAGCCTAAACAGCGCATTGCTCACAAAATGCTGCTGAGAAACAATTGTTGGTCCATTGGCAACAGCAATAGAATAAACAAACCATGAGCAGGTTTAATACGCCTGTAAACCTCTCTGAGAATACAGAGAGCAAAACCTGGGAGAAGAAAGACGCCAAATAGGATGAACAAGTCAACTAAAGTAAACATGCTTAACAGCAAAGCTCAAGAAAAGTCTTCAACTGAAGAAAACTTGATAAAAATTAGACCATGTTCCATTTGGAATTAAAATCACTGAATCTTAAGTAGTTAAATTTTGTAAATGTCTATTCTAATACACACATGGGGCATCAAGGAGTAAAAATCATTGCTTCAAAGTGAAGTGGTAGAAATAATGGAGGAATGAAATACAAACTTATCCTTGGGGTTTCCCAAACTCTCAAGAACAAAGATATAGCTTGGTCACTCAGCCCAAATGTCTGCTCTCCACCCAGCTCCTGGTGCTAAGAGGCAAGAGTCTCCAGATCCTATGACTAAGCCCAAGTTTCTACCCTCTACTCAGCTCCAGAAATAGGGGGAAAGGTCCTCAGACACTGAACACTTGGTTCATACTTCCACAGTTCCCCTATCTACCAATACAGACAGGCAAACAGTCACCAGACATCAGTCTATAGGTTCATACTCCTACTTAACTAATTCTGGATGCATAAATTGCCACATTGAAACAAAGAAAGAAAGAATGAAAATCCAAGATATATCTCCACTAAAAATGATAAATTCCATAATACGAGTACCTACTGAGAATGACCTGAAAGACCTTTCAGACAAAGACTTCAAAAAAAATGATTGGATTAGAAAACAAGATAAGTGTTTCATTGACTCCAAGGAATACATTTGACCATAAATGATGGATGTAACCTTAGGACAAAAGGATGGAAAAAGCCATTCCAAGCAAATGTGTCTAGTTTATAGTTGTTGGAGGGTTAAAATTGTTCTTTTTTGAGGATATGACTACTGGTAGGCTTCCGTTGCTCTAGTGGATGTCCTCATATACATACATATATGCTAGATACCAGTAGCTGGATTTAGTGTGCTATTTTTTAAAAAAAAAGACATTAAATTGGGAGGAAAGTGTGAAGCATGAAAGGAGGTTGAGCAGAGTAAAGGTGAGGAGATATGATTACATTCTATTTCTACATGTATGAAAATCTCAAAACTTAATACCACAAGGACACTTGCTCAACTATATTCACAGTAACTTTATTCATAATATTCAGAACCTGGAAACAACCTAGATATCCCTCAACAGAAAAAATGGTTTAAAAAAATGTGGTACATTTACACAATGAAATATTACTCAACTGTTAAAAACAATGATATCAGAAAATTTAAAGACAAATGCATGGAACTAGGAAAAAATCATCCTGAGCAAAGTAACCCAGAACCAGAGGTGCATACATGGTATGTACTCACTCATAAGTGGGTATTAGCTATAAAATAAAGGATAGCTATGCTATAATCTATAGATACAGAGAGGCTAGATAGCAAGGAGGGCCCTGGGATGGGGAAATAAAAGAGATCTCTTGGTGAACTGGGAGCAAATGGGAATGGGAACCTGAGGGATCAGGTAGGAGGTGAAAGGAGGGGAAGACTACTGAAGGAGATGACTAGAAAGGGGTTGCATTTTGGGGTCAGGAAGAAACTGATGCAAGGGAAACACCAGAAATCTACAAGGATCTACAAGGATGACCCCAGCTAAGACTCCTAGCAGTAGTGGATACATAACCTGAACTTGTCATCTCCTGTGATCAGACTGATGATCACC
This sequence comes from Myodes glareolus, assembly GCF_982192425.1. Taxonomy (NCBI): domain Eukaryota; kingdom Metazoa; phylum Chordata; class Mammalia; order Rodentia; family Cricetidae; genus Myodes; species Myodes glareolus. The sequence continues at coordinate 540,296 of NC_142044.1, read as the reverse complement.
CCAATTGTTATCAGAAAGCCCTCATCTAGTAACCGATGGAAACAGATGTAAATACCCACAGGCAAACATTAGGCCAAGCTTTGAGAATCCTGATAAAGAAAGGAAAAAAGGATTGTAGGAGCCAGAGGGATCAAGGACATCACAAGACAGCCCATAGAAACAACTCACCTGGCTCACAATAACTCACAGAGTCTGAACCAACAATCAGGCAGCCTGCATAGGACTGACCTAGGCCCTCTACATCAATGTGACAGTTGGGTAGTTTGGTTTATCTGTGGGACTCCTAACAGTGGGAGCAGGGGCTGTTCTAAAGCTTTGACTCTTGGCAACCTGTTCCTCATACTGGGTTGCCTTGCCCAGTCTTAACCCAAGGGGAGGTGCTTAGTCTTACTACAACTTGAAATGTCATGCTTTGTTGATACCCAAGGGAGCCTGCCCCTTTCTGAAGAGAAGCAGATTTGGGGAGAGGGACAGAGAGGAGGTGGAGGGAGGGAATGGGAGGAGAAGAGGGAGGGAATGGGAGGAGAGGAAGGGGGGAACTATGATCGAAATATGAATTAAGAAAGAAAGAAAGAGAAAGAGAGAGGGAGGGAGTGGTGTAGGAGGTCCTTCTGTTTGTGTGTTGCTTTCATTGGTTAATGAGTTTAAAAAGTTCTTTGGGCCTGATAGGGCAGAATTGAGGTAGGTGGAGAAAACAGAACTGAATTCTGGGAGGAAGAAAGTAGAGTCAGGGAGAAGCCATGGATCCTTTGCCTGAGATGGGAACCAGTTGAAATCTCCAGTAAGCCACTGCCGCATGGTGATACACAGGTTAATGGAGGTGGGTTAAACTAATATGTAAGAGTTAGCCAATAAGAAGTTAGAGCTAATGGTCAAGCAGTGTTTTAATTAATACAGTTTCTGTGTGGTTATTTCGGGTGTAAGCTAGCTAGCTGGGTGGCAGGGACAAACAAGCGGTCCCCTCCTTACAACAAGAGAGGGACAGAGGAAAGAAGGAGGGAAAGAAGAAAGGAAAGAAAGAAGGAAAGAAGGAAGGAAGGAAGGAAGGAAGAAAGAAAGGTCTTAAAAACTAGCAAACTAAATTCAAAAATAAATCTTAGAGACCATCTACCATAATCAAATCAGTTTCATCCTAGATAGTTGAAGATATAAATCAATATATATGATATATAACTATTATATAATTATATATAAATTAATAAATTTAATCCACCACCTTAATAGACTCAAAGACTTAAGCCACTTGATCATCTCATTAGACACAGAAAGGTCTTTTGACACAATCTAGCATCCCTTTACAATAGCTAAGGAGAGGCTAGAAATGGAGCAAACATGTCTCAACATAAGAAAGCTTATTCACAATAAAACATTAGCCAACATCATGCTAAATGGAGAAAATTTCAAAAGGTTTCCACTCATGAACAAGGCAAGAGTGTCTGTCTACTTTCTTCGCTGTTTTTTTTATCTTTTATTGAAGATAGTTTTTATTCATACAATATATTGTGATTACAGTTTCCCCTCTTCTCTACTTCTCCCATTGCTCCCCACCATCCAATCTATACCCTTTCTGTCTCTCATTATAGAACAAAGTTATCTAACCAATAATAATAAAAGAAAAGAAATAAAATAAGCAAATTTGATATGAAAAAACAACAAAACAAGAATGAGAAACAAAGGAAAAGCCCAAGAAACACATATAGACACAGAGACATACATGTTATCAATCACAGGAATCCCATAAAACCCACAAACTAGAAGCCATAGTATATATACAAAGGACCAGTAAGGTGGGATAAAAACTGTCCTGACTTCACATTCTGAGACAACGAATCTCTAAAGATGAAACTGAGTTTGTTTTCTGTTGGTCGTCTACTGCTTCACTCTTATTCATACAGTGCTTGAATTCTCAGCTAAAGCAAGTAAGACAAAAAAGGGAATAAAGGGGACATAAATAGGAAAAGAAAAAGTCAAGGTATCCATATTTGCAGATGATATCTTCACATAAGAGACTCCAAATATTCTACCAAAAACTTTTAGAGTTGGTGAATAATTCTGTGGATTAATGCTCTTATACACTGTAAAGATATGTCATTCATATTAGTTTTATAAAATGCTGATTGGCCAGTAGTCAGGCAGGAAGTGTAGGCCAGGCAAGCAGATTAGGAGAATTCTGGGAAGCAGAAAGGCAGAGACACAGTCATCAGCCAGATGCAGAGGAAGCAAGATGAAAAGGCCTTACTGATAAAAGGTATTAAGCCACATGGCTAAACATAGATGAGAACTATGGGTTAATTTAAGTTGTACTAGCTAGTTAGTGAAAAGCTTGAGCTAATAGTCTAAACAGTTTATAATTAATGTAAGCCTCTATGTGTTTCTTTGGGACTGAACTGCTGGGCTGCTAGATTGGGCAGGAAAGAAACTTCCATCTACAGAATAATTTCAGCAAATAGGCAGGTTATAAAACTAACACAATCAGTAGCTTTCCTTTATATGAATGGCAAACTGCAAAAGAATTCCTGGAAACAGTAAACGATATGAACAAAGAAAAGACACATGACTACAAAGTAGGGAAACAGAACAAGAATTACTTGCACAAAATGATATGGTTATTTTTCCAGAAAATATAAAAGAAACCACATAATTAATGGTAATATTGTACTCAACAAACTGGCCAATATTCAAACATATAGTCAAGATTCTATTTCCTAGACACAAACTATAAGCAACTAGAGAACACAGGAGGATGACGGTCCAATTTGCAGTACTTACAAGGTAAGAATTAGTTGGCAGAATGTAGAAAAATCAAGTAAGAGGATAAAAACTTTCTCTTGAAAGATAAGTAATAGAGAAGTCGATTATTCCAAATTAAGTTCTATTGTGGAATGATGGTAAACATTGTATGTGGTACATAATGAATACAAAGAAAGTTAATTTTTAAAAGTAATATCAGACTTTCAAGATGTTGAAGCGAGGACATGGTGGGTCCTCCGGAGTGAAATTCCAGATTTCCCTGGGTCATCCAGTCGGGGCTGTGATCAACTGTGCTGACAATACAGGGTCCAACAATTTGTATATCACCTCTGTGAAGGGAATCAAGGGATGACTGAACAGACTTCCTGCTGCTGGTGTGGGCGGCATGGTGATAGAAATATGCCTTTAGAAAGGCAAATCAGAAATAAGAAAAATGTTACATCTAGCATTGGTAATTTGACAACAAAAGTCATATTGAAGAAAAGACGGGGTGTTTCCTTATTTTGAAGACAATACAGAGGTCATAGTAAACAATAAAGGCAATATGAAAGGTTCAGCTATCACAGGTCCAGTTGAAAAGGAATGTGCAGACTTGTGGTCCAGGATTGCATTCAGTGTAGGCAGCATTGCATGATTTTTCAGTATATTTGTAGAATATATTGGTTAAAAAGTCAAAAAAAGTAATGTCAGTAAAAATATACTTACTCTCAATAAAAGTTAGGCACTAATTAGATCAATTGTTTTAACAATGTCTAAAATAGAACCTTGTGTGCATTATAAATTACTATGTGCAAAGTAATTATCACACTTCAATGTCCAAACAGGAGGATTACTCTATAAACAGTTATATCAAACTTTTACTCCCTTGTAATAAAAAACCAACTATAGTCTCACTTTTACAATATAAAAAACTAACTCTAAATTAATCCTATAACCTTTATAATTCTATAGTCAAAATACAATTTAAAAGCAGAGTAGAATGATGTATGGAATCTTAGAGAAAGATTTGCAAACACTGTGTCACTGGAGTTTCCATAGGCTAGACCAGTGGGAGGCACTGGACCATGAAACCTGACTCTCAAAACCTTTATGGGAAAGAATGAAAACAACCGATGATCAGCCAATGGTACAGCAGCAACACTCAACAAAGAAATGAACACCACTCATATCAAAGAAAGGTTAGGAAAGTTTATCCCTCTTACCATGGTATCAGAAAAGTGAAAGTCAGAAAGTGAAATCTCAGGAATCACACGTAGGTAACCCAGGTCCCGTAGGAGATGAATGTACCATTCAGGAAACTCAGAAGTGGCACCAAAGACCATGTAGAATCAAAAGGTTTCTCAGTCTTCTGATTTGCTTGACAGGACACTGTGCTCTATTCCAGCACTACTAATTAACCCAGACAGTATTAATCTGAAGGAATGATCCTTTCTATAGGCAGTTATATAGACAAACATTGTCAGTTATTTACAAGTCAACTGTATGTTTCCTGTGGGAAATCTGTCACAGTAAAATAAACCAAAGAAAAAATATCCACCAACAGTAACTTACAAAATTGTTTGGTGAATATACACATAAATTTATGTTTTACAAACTTAATCGTAAACTACCTGATTTAATAAATAGCTTTAAAAATTCTGTCAATGTGTCATGTAACTTTTTCTATGAACTATCTATCCATTGTTATTTGAAGGTCTGTGCAATATTCTCTTGTACAGATAGATCAATCTGAATGTCTCCCCATCTTGACATCTTTAGAAGACTATAAATAAATATCATAATGCAAAGATCATAAAACAGTTTTCAGGTTATTTCCCAACAACCATTTACAAAAGTGGATTTTGTAAGGAAAAAGTATAAACCTGTAAGTTCTCAACACCTTATAAATCTACGCTCCAGGAAGACTTCAAAATATGAACTCCTATGCCCTCATTATCAAAATCAAGTGTCTGCTACACACCTGAATCACACCCAGTGCTGCAATTCTCTCTCGACTTCTGTGCCTTATACTTCTCTCTTTCTCAAGTCCCTTGTCAGATGTGAACTGAGATTATTTTATGGTCCATAGCTTGCTTTCTAAGCTCTAGCCTCTTCCCACTATTTATAGCCCTAGAAGACCTGTATCATTTTATTGATAAATATTTTGGCAATTTTCATAATGAGAATGAATCCCTAACTCTGATCCCTACCAGCTGGTATATGCTTTGTCCTAAGGCATGGGTAGGCAAAGATGAGCAAAATTCAGAGATGTATGTATATATAATTATATATAACAATATAATTTAAATATATTTATATAAGCATATAACATATACTTATATTTACATTATATTATCATATATAATTCAACATATATGGAAATACATATATTTGTATGTTTGTGTATCAAAACACTATAATGATTCCCATTCTGAATGTTAGCTAAGAATGTGAAAAGCAGAATAAAGCAAAAAAAATTATTTAAAGCATCTTCAATCCAGATTTGAGAAGCATAAATTACCAATGTAAAAGGGGGACACCAGTCATTTCAAACAGCCATTACACATCATTTTTAGCATGAGAAGTGTTTTTCACAGTTCCTTGACATAGTTCTATTGTTTCCAGAGAGTGAAGCCAATCTGTCATTACTAAACGAAGACGTGTATGATTCCATGTTCAAAGTTCTACTAAATGAGATAACAATACTAATATTTTCAAGAAACAAACACTTTAGAAAAAAAAACTTTCAAAAAATAAAGACTCTTATGATCAATTACTGAACACCAGCTTTAGATAAGACTCTCACAGAAGTCCACAGAAATAAAGCTGAAATGAGCAGAAATGGAAGGATCATAATACCATGTTCAATATGGTTTACAAAAAAAAATAGACAAATGAACCTAGCAATGTTGAAAATATGGAGGAGGGAGCAATTGACTATTTCTGTGAGAGTTAAGAAAATATCCCAGAGAAGGTGGGAGGTATGCTGGGTCTGAAACAATGAGAATGACAGAAAGGCATCCTAGGTGGACAAAGCCACTGGGACACTGTCCTGCCACCCTAGAGTATTCACTGGAAGTACTATAAGTCAAAGAATAAGTGTGCATGACCCCTTTTCCTGATGAATTCGGTTTCCAGCTTCCAGTACACCAGAGGACTGCAGATTTCTACACTTACTGTGAGTTTTATCCCTAAATAAATAAACCTTTGTTATACCTCAGTCCAGGCTACAGTGGAACTCCTTAATATACCTGCAATTTGGCACCCCATGCTGGGCGCCATTATGTAAGCAGAGATTTCCCTTTCATCTCCTGGCAACTCAGAACCAAATAATCACACATACAGTGTTGTATATTAATTACAACACTGGTTAGCCAATGGCTCAGACATATTCATAGTTGGCTCTTATATCTTAAATTCACCCATTTTTATTAATCTATGTATCATCGTGAAGCTATGGCTTACTGGTAAAGTTCTGGCATCTTTCTTCTTTGGCAATTACATGGAATCTGCCTGACTCTGCCTTTTTTTCCCTCCATCCAGTTTAGTTTCCGCACATAGTTATATTCTGCCCAACTATAGGCCAAAGAAGCTTCTTTATTAATTAATGGTAATAAAACATATTCACAGCATACAGAGGAGAATCACACATCAACTAGTGATGTGATTTTGACACACACAGGAGAGAGAACACAAAATGTTTCCTTTGAGTGAAAAGGTTAGTGTATAACAAGATGTTTTGAAAGAGAGAGACCACATTCACATAGCTTTCATTTTAGGGTATTGAAATAATTGTTCTATTTCGTTTTTAATAAAAATATTGATCTATCATTGTGCCTAGCTCATAAACTAAACACTATATAATTATGCACATATACAAAATGTATGTAAGGTTCAATATTAAAGATAGTTTTAGTCAGCAGGGGATTTCAGTGGAAAGGAGGATCTTTGGGATTAGATCTCCCTAAAGACCACTCAAGATGTTATAGGAAACAGTTGTAAATTTTCAAAATTTAAAGGAACTAATAAAAAAAGTAAAGAATGTATAAAACCCTTCATACATTCCGGCCTCCACTATGACTAGAGAAACATGGTACAGATTGAGACAAGCACCAATGGAATCCTCTAAAAGAAATATATCTTGGGCTAGGCTTTTTATAAAAACAAAGAAGTGTGGCTACTGACAGAGTAGCAATGCAAACCAAAAAAGTTCATAAATGAGATGGTTTGATGTAACTGATGCTGAGAGAAATTAGCTATTTTGGGGTTTTTATTATTATTATTAAAAATCTCCACCTCCTCCCCTCCTCCCACTTCCCTTCCCTTCCATACTCCCCTCCCCCTCCTTATCAAGGCCAAAGAGCAGTCAGGGTTCCCTACCCTGTGGGAAGTCTAAGGTCCTCCCCATTCCCCTCTATTTTATTTTACTCTTATGGGCTCATGGCCATCACAAAACAGAATGTGTCAGTAAAGCAAAGTACAGAAAAAGGCATTTTTTTTCTTGCAATGAATTCTGACTACTAAAAGTTGCCTATGAGATAATATATTTGAAATATCATTTGTATTTAAGATGAGCTATGAATTTATTGTTAATTCTCTATTATTATACTATATTAAGAACCTCTCAGAGTTTGCATTTTTGGCTCTAGCATATCCAATTAATGATCCTTCTGCCATATTCATGCTTTAATGCTATTAAGCACACATAATGTGTTTCTCTTCCACTAAAATGAACTGAGACTTTACCAACGGATCGCCAAAGAGCACTGTATTAAGCCCCTATCTGGACACATCATCAACTCTGACATGAAAACGGGAGGTAGAAAGGCAAAAGGGAAGTTAATATTGCAGCTAATTTCAGAATCTAAGAGAATTTTGAAAGGTATATATTTGCCAGTCTCTGACAGTTTCCAAACTGTTTGGCAAACAAACACCAAAGTGGGTTGTAATATTCACTTATTTATAAATTATAAAAGGTGAGACACTGTTATAAAAAAAAAAAAAACAACTTCTCACTTCAGTAACAAGCCTCACTATCATGACCTGACATGCCACCATGTCCCATCCAGGTATAGGATGCTTACTACGGCAAAGCAGAGTTCACCACAGCTTGAGCAGTTTTCATTACGGCAGTTCCCCATTCTCTCTCACTGACCAGATAAACTCCCTGTAACATAACTCAGTGGAAAGAGCAAGAGTTCCAGGGTCATATAGAACTGAAAATAATTTCCCATTCTACCATTTGCTTTGAGCATCTTTTTTAGTCTCTCTGATCCTCAACCTCCTCACCTATAAAAATAAGGACAATACCCCTGAATGGTTTGCTCTATGCATTAGGTTGTAACTTAAAAGTACATAGTAATTTGCCTGGCTCATGCAATGGCTCAATGGATAAAGCACTATTCAAAGTATTTGCTTTAACTGTACCATTTTGTGTTGGTGTTTTAATCCCTCCTTCGTGTGCGAATGACAGCCCGTTAAATACAACTGTGATGAACTTGTCCTGAAACGGTTTCTTTACCCTGCTAACTATCTGTTAAGCTCCTGCATCTTTTTATGGTGCTATATGACAGCATGTTACCATGCCATTGGGGACCACAGGGATAATCCACTGTAACAGGCTGTGAATGATCTACTGGATGGTTCAGTACCTGTAATATTATCAACAAGAGACTATATAATAATTCAGATGGACATTTCAGTTCAAACCATTTCAAGTTCACAGAAATCAGTACAGATATGATACCCCACTAAACATAAATAGACTTGATTCTGGCATATACCTGTTTAAAACAAATATCATCAAACCAATTAAAAAATAAAAACTAACTCAAAGTCATTTGTAAGGGACACATCTAAATACACAGTTTAATGTAAATTTATAAAATGGCATACCAAAAATACTAAATCTAATTTATTAGTATCACAAAAAATAATCTTGAAGGTAAAAAAGATTGGGACATAAAAGGTTCAATTCACAAAAAAGATACTATTTTATACAAATATGAACTTAACAATTTATGAAAAGTATTTGAAAGAAAATGTCTGAAATTCAAATAAATGTACAAATGCATTTAATACTGGATGTTTCAAACATACCCCCAGTAATTGTTATGTCAAACCACAGTAATAATAAGCCAATAAATAAAGAAAACTGAACAACATGTTGATCTAATGTGCATCTACAGAAGAGTACATCTAACAATTAAGAGCATGTGTTACTTTTGTTTTTACTTATTTTTAAGACAGTCTTTTCTCATTTTACATACCAATCCCAGCTCCCACTCTCTCCCCTCCTCCTACTTCCCCCAACTTCCCCCACCACCACACCCTCTATCCACTCCTCAGAGAGCGAAAGATTTCCCATGGGGACTCAGCATAGTCTGGCACATTGCTTTGAGGCAGAACAAAGGCCCTCCCAACTATATCTAGTCTAAGTAAGGTAACCCTCAACAAAGAACGGGCTCCAAAAAACTCAGTTCAAGCACTAGGGATAGATCCTGGTCCCACTGCCAGTGACTCCACAGACTGTCCCCAGCCACACAACTGTCACCCACATTCAGAGGACCTAGTTTGGTCCTATGTAGGTTCCCCTGCTGTCAGTCCACGGTCAGTGAGCTCCCACTAGCTCTGGACAGGTGTTTCTGTGGCTATCCCCATCATGGTCTGGACCCCTTTGCTCCCAAGCACATACAGTTTAAAAATTAAAACCAATCTCATTTCAGAGAATCTATAACTCATTTGTTTCAATGTGTGACCAAAAAAATAAAATTGAGTTGATAAAGAGTAGTAAAAAACTGTCCAGGAAAATCGTATATTTAAAAATTCAAAATATACCTCCAAACTATTAGAGTAAAAGAATAAAAATTAGAAAACACATAGAACTGAAAAACAGCAAAATAATAATCAAAGGTAATAAGATGCAACTGGATTTATGGTTTTACAAATTAACTATATAAAATTTAAAGCAATATATAAATACATATCTATGACCTTTTAAAAAAGGAATGAAGTTTAAAAAATTAATAAACTGCCAGGCATGGAGGGGTATACTTGTAATTCTAGCATTCAGAAGACTGAATTTGAGGCAAGCCTGAGTTACTAAGTGAAGCTGTTTCAAAAATCAAAAAGAAAGAAATTAGAAAGAGAACAAGCAAAAGAAAGGTAAGAATTGAAATGGAAGATGAATATAGAACAAGAAATTAATAAAACAGAAAACAAAATATAAGAGGAGGAAACAACACATCCAAATCTTGGCTCTTAGCAAAAACTAATAACACTGTTACGTCTCTGGCAGAAGTAAATGACAAAATAAGGGCACAAATAATATTTGCAATAGAAAAGGAACACAGTTATGGCTGTAGTAGCTATTACAAACCTAATAAATTTCATGAACTATTTTAGGTGAAATGGATATATTCCCAGAAAAGTACGAACTACTAGGAGAGTAAGGAATTTAGAAAAATTGTAGTGCCCATCCATTACGGAAGAAACCAGATGTATACTGTCTTGTAACAACCAAGTGTCCACTGCTGAAGTTGCTAAGCTAATATGTAATCTTTGATGGAACTTATTAAAGCAACATATGACAAGAGGCACATGGCCATTTAACTAGCACCCCTAGGACCAAGGATCAGAAGGTTAGATATGATTGCAGATGCACCAGCTGTGAGTAAAGACCAAACAGTACGAAGTTCTGAAGTCCAAGTCCAGAGTGTGACGTGGGTTTGACTTGGCAGATCTTTCGTGCTTTAAAATAAGAAGAGACACCATGTGGGTTTTATAAAAACAAACAATAGGAAAATCATAATAAAGCCAGTCCCCTAAGGTTCTAAAACAAGGCCATGCCATTTCCAAATAAGAAATACAAGCTACTCACAAAACACCTCCTATGCCCCAGAAAGGACAAAACAGTCACTGTGGACATCAGCTTACCAATGAGGACAGGAATACGAGCTGAGTTCCAACCAACTCAGCCATAAGGTCAGGCAGGTCTGGCAATATTCCAGAAGATCTGGGACTGAACAAAACAGGGACAAAGAGTACAAGCAGATGTCGCTACTAAAGCCTATGCCATCCTCTTTTCTTTAAATGGTACCTTTAACACATGGAATGTCTTTTAACAAGCGGTTAAAAAACAAGAAAACAATCCATAAATAGGTCAAGTGAGTATATCACCATGACTCAAAGCTGAGCTGCAGCTACATAGCAACCCAAGCAGAGTCAACCTCAAGATCAAAGTGGGTAGATTAACCTAGCAGGGCTCCAGGTGAGGTACCTAAGGGAACAGAAGTGTCTCAATGCTAGAAAACATCAGGATAGATAGTGGAGAGTGCTTCAGCTGGTTGGTGAAGGGTCTGTAAGAAAAGAAATTGAAAGATCAAAGGTGTGAATGGGTAGAGTGAAGGCTTGATGCAGCTGGACCTATGAAGAAGCATTAGTTTCTGCAGGGGTTACACTAGTTCACACTTTCCCCTGCAGTATGAGGATTCCTACACGCTGTGTTTATTGGACTTCTTGGTTTTATGAGTATTGAGGCAAGCCTCTTAAAAGTTATGATAAAATGAAACAAGCTGGAATACTTAGTCATACCATAAGAGTTTCTGTAGCTTTGAAAAGGTTTTTACAGCTGAGAACACCAGGCTGAGCACATTCAAATGCAGATGCAGCTTGAGCAGCCGGAATTTACTGAATATACGACATGCCAGACCCTACAAATAAAAAAAGGGCAAAAAGAGAAATATGCTTCTCTTTTCTCATAAGCTTAAATCAGTGGATACAGATAATATATATTAACATTACACAGTCACAGAGGTAAATTCACAGGGAGTGATTAAATGGAAACATGCAAGAACTTATGTGATGAGGGTCAGAGCCCTCAGTACTGACTGTTCTTCCACAGAACCTGGGTTTGATTCCCAGCACCCACATGGCAGCTAAAATCCGTCCAAACAGTTCCAGAGAATCTGATAGTCTTTTCTGGTTTGCATGCATATGGTATACAAACACACATGCAGGCAAAACACCCATAAACACAAAATTAAAATAAGTAAATCTCAAAACTAAAACAAAAGTTATATATAGAGAGGAGGGAACTCAAGAATAAAGAAGTTAGGGACAGTGTTCCTGAGAACCAGATTAGCCACAGAGATGGGGGATTGGCTGTGGGGACAATAATTACTGCAAGTGACATGAAGTACGTGAGAGATTCTCCCATAAAAAGAGAAAGACACCAAAGCAAAGGAAACAAATCGAATTTCAGACACACTTAGAAGCCTGGGAAGTTATTAAAGGACTTAAATGAAAGATTGGTGTGCTCAGCTTTACCTTGGACAACACAGGATGCAGCATAGAGGACGGATGACTCAAGAGTGGGTATGAGAGCTAGCTAGAGGCTATGACAACAGTCATATACACATATGCCTTCCCAATTTCTTTTTAATATGGCTACTAGAATTTTTTGTCATATATGGAGCTTGTACTCTGTTTATATTAGCTAGGGTTAATCTAAGAAATAACAAAATCATATTTTCACAATCATATTCATCAAATACTAATATACTGAAAACATTTCCTGTTAACACTACAGACAGGGAAATGAAGACATGACACAGACTGAGAAACTAAGAGTACAGCAAATGTAATGATTTGTAAGTAGAATGCCGAGGAGAAATTACTGATCTGCATATTACTCCTCCTCCTCAGTATGGAGAACAGTCACAGGTAGAGAGGAAATGAGATACCATAAATGATGTCAGTAAGAATACAATGGATTTTTAAAGAATTATTTTTAATTGCTATTTGTGTGTTCACATGCCATGTGCATATAGGTACTCTTGGATAACAAGACATCAGACTTCCTGGAGCTGTAGCTACATACAGTTGTATTAATGACCTCCAGACATGAATGCCAGAGACCAAATGCAGGTCCTCTGGAAGAGCAGCAACCACTCTCAACCATTGACCCATCTCTCTAATCCCCAGGGAAGAACCTTTAAAGGTTCTCTCAATACTAGAATATTAAAAAAAAAAAACACCTCAGAACATGAAGATGTTGACATTTAAATAGCTATTCTCTTTTAAACAGAGTTGAGAAGGACCATATGTTGTTAAGATTAGTGAAGGTCTACGTGAATGATTGCATATTGTTCTGCCCCATTCATTTGGATTATACCAGAAGTCTTAAAGGTACCTTTCTGTATGTATTGCCTAGAATTTACAGGAAGCTCTTTGAAATCTACATATGTACATGAAGATAAAGCAATTAGATGGAGGGTGTTAGCTCAGTGCTAAAGTATTTTTCTAGCCCATGTAAAGCCCTAGGTTTGAGTCCCAGTACCTAGACCATTAAAACACACACACACACAAACACACACAAACACACACACACAGAGTCCTGCCATTGGTGACATGTATGTTTGTATGTGTGTCTGCCTGTGTGTGTGTTTCTGTGAACTACCATTTTATCTGACTTTCTGTTCAGATAGCAAACTGACATTTTAAAATATAAGAAATAAATTTTCTTTAGCGTACAGAATGCTGAAGGGCATAGCCTTGAACGGATTCTCACAGTGGGATGCTATAAACAAGTGAACTGCGAGGATCCAAACCTTAAGATTCATGGGGGGGGGATGAAAAATCAGATGTGTATGGTGTGGGGCCAGATAGTAGGGAGATAAAAGAACATTCCAGAGTAGCCATAAATTATGTTCATCTCAACTACAAATTACAAGTTGAAAAAAAAATATTTTGTCATCAACACCAAATAAATATTTTAAGTATTTTTTTAATTCTTGGAAGTTTGGGTACTTCTTCTGTTCTTTAACCTCATTGGTCTATTAGTAAAGAAAAATTTTAAGAAAATGTATAATACTGTATTGAGGTTGAATGACAACCAAGCCCACAGTCATAGCATTTTGGATGATAGCAAATGAATAAGATAATCCCAAAAAATTCAACGCTAAATACATTCTCACTAAGCCCACTAAACATTCACAAGCCTCTGGACACTCTTCTACAATCTATTCAAAAGCCAAAAAAAAAAAAAAAAAAAAAAAAAAAAAAAAAAAAAAAAAAAAAAAGAATAAGGCTGCTTTGGAGGTCTTTGCTGTGCTGTGCTAAAGAAACCAAAATCCTCTTCTCATTCTATAGAGGTCAGGGCTGTTGCAGAGAACATGATGTGGAATTTGCTGGCAACTTCTTAAAAGATAAACAGGAAATACTATGTCTGGCCATGTTTAGATATGAAACACTAGTTCAGTGCCAATGAGACAGGGCCAAATTCAAATTAGTTTCTCATTTAATAGGCCTCGAACCACTTTCAATGTGTGTGTTCTGCTCAGTACTGTTCAGCTAGAGATAAACTAGACTAGTAACTCCTCCAGTCTCTGACTTTTGTGATCTCCCAGAATAACTGTAGCTGGGATGAAGAGAATGGATCCAGGTAAATTTAAATCAATCAATTTCATTTCTGAGCACCAGTGCATAAGGGGAAGCTGAGGTTTCTGTATTATGTATGGTTAAACCTAAGAGTTTGGTTTAACCATGCTGACAGAGTAAAAGATTATGTGCATGTTTATTCCTGCCTAAAATTCATTGATCTTTAAAACACAAACGTATGCACACACAAATGCACGTGCACACACACACACACACACACACACACACACACACGGAGAGAGAGAGAGAGAGAGAGAGAGAGAGAGAGAGAGAGAGAGAGAGAGAGAGAGAGAGAGACATTCACACACAGTTTCCACAGAGAACTTCTCACCTTAGGGTCCATCCTCTTTACTATCACTATGTGGATTTTTATACCTCTTTCATAATCATTCTCAGGACAAAGTTTTGCTTGATTCTCCCTCCACCTATAAGTTCATTGAGTTACAAATCTGATTCATTTCCTAGAGGCACCTGGCTTCACCCAACAGCAACAGACTCTTATCCTCCACCTCTTCCATCCTCTCCTATGATATTTGTCCTTTTTGGCTTTCTATTGCTGTTACAAACACCATAACCAGAAACAACTTAGAGAAGAAAGGATTAGTTTGTCTTCTGGCTTATACTCAAACAGGCAGAAACTGACTTTTGGGCATACTTACCTTCCCAACATTTTTAAACAAAGTCCCTCTTCATAGCATTTATCTTTTTACTACAGTAACCAAAACAAGCACCAACCTTTTCTAGAAGCACCAAGGCTGAGTTATCATATGTTCCCCCACATGACTTGCATATCAGACAACTTGAAATTAAAGACTATTTCTCTTATGAACATAGATGCACAAAACTCAATAAAATACTTGCAAACCAAATCCGAAAACAATACTATCTACCATGATCAAGTAGGCATCATCCCAGAGATACAGGGATTGCTCAATATACAAGTTAAAGACCTGTATTACAAGGACTTTTGGTGTGGGAGGTCCTTCTGTATATGTGTTGCTTTTATTGGTTAATGAATAAAGAAACTGGCTTGGACTGATAAGGCAGAAATTAGATAGGCGGGGAAAACTAAACTGAATGTTGGGAGAAAGGAGGCAGAGGCAGAGAGAAGCCATGTAGCCCTGTCAGAGATAGATTCCAGAACTTTTCCTGGTAAGCCACAGCCACGTGGTGATACACAGATTACTAGAAATGGGTTATATTATTATATATGTAAGAGTTATCCAATAACGTTGTTCACAGATATTAAATGAAGTGTCCCTCCAGAGAGTGGCGTGCTGGCAGCAACAGTGAGATGGGACAATAACAAACAGGCAGACAAGCTAAGGTTCCAGGTAAAGTTCACATGTGAGCATTCAGTGGGCTAGCACAGGTCAAATTTATTCTATTTGGCCTGCACAAAATTTTTCCAAATACATGATCACTTGTTGACATGGAAAGGGTAAGAGGTTTCTGTTTTTCTGAGAAATTAGAAGATCTTAGAGCCTCCATGAAGAAGGATATACTACCTGAAGGCCCCCTTGGTTCCACCCCTGCTGACAATGCTATACCAACCCCAGCATCTCTCCTGAAACTTCCTGTGATGGTCTATATAACCGTTTCAATCACCTCTAGGTTAAGGACCTCTAGACTGAAAGATGGCAGGAACCTGGAAGTCAGTGAGCACCAAAGGTTCAACTTACCTCAGAACTGAACAGTAAGCTAAGAATGTTGAAGTCAGTGAGGTAGGGGAGATGCCAAAGAGCTGTGGGACCTGTGAGAACTCAGAGACTAAACCTGAAGTGGCTCCAGCAGGGATTGTATGCCTCATGTCAGGAACAGAAAATGTTAACCTGACAACAATGACATAAAGTAAAGGCAGGTGACTGATCCATCTGTCCCAGCTATCCCACCTCAGTTCAGGTCCCAACACTGGGAGAGAATGAAAATGTTAGGGAGAAATCTCAGTAGTCGCAAATTCATAAGAAAATAGGGAAAAATATCTCACCTCTATCAGACATTGACTACAGAGGTACAAAACGGTTTGGTATCATTTCCTGAATTAGAAAACACATATATTGTAGAATCTAGTAATTTACCTACTAGGCTTATGACCAGAGGAAAATCCTGTACACATATAAGAAGAGATACATTTTAAGAATATGCAAGCCAGGCATGGTGGCTCACACCTGTAATCCCAACACTTGGGAGCCCAAGGGAAGGGAATAGTTATAATTCAGAAGTCTGTCTTGGCCATATGAGTCCCAGTCCAGCAAAACCAAAAATGAAAAATAGTACAATCTACAGGAGAGTAGAAGTGGGCCATTATATGAACACAGTGAATTGTTATACAGAATACAAAACAAACACAAGTCTGT
This sequence comes from Myodes glareolus, assembly GCF_982192425.1. Lineage (NCBI taxonomy): Eukaryota > Metazoa > Chordata > Mammalia > Rodentia > Cricetidae > Myodes > Myodes glareolus. The sequence goes on along the minus strand of NC_142044.1, from coordinate 523,770 downwards.
AACACAACAACAAGGAAAATTCTAATCAATGTAATCCTGGATTTGTGCAAATGACACATTATTCTTTAGTTAAAGACAGCATAGAGAGGGGGAGGAGAGAGGAAGCGAGAAAAAAGCATGAATTCAGTAAACCGTATGAAAAGTTAAGCAAGGAAAATCTAAAGCGCTCAAGATGATTAATTCAGGTATGAGCAGAAGAAAACTGCACATTACATCTGGATCCCAGACTGTGCCTGGCATGTTGTAGTCTTGTGTGATTCTTGTGCTACTAAAAGTAAAATTCAAACTGAAAAGTTTAGGTCTGTAAATGTTGTTTGAATGCATTTTAACATAAATTAATGATCTCTCCCCAGTGTGAATGGTCTGCTGGGAATAATAACATGGTCAGTACTTGCAAATTATTTTTGTTTAAGATTCCACACTGTTTTAATGATCTGGCTTCCAAATCGGTTAGTGTCCTGTGCTCCAGCGCCATCAATTAACAGTTAGTAAGGAGCAGTGACACCAAGCAGAAGACAGTCCCCAAGGGACTTCTGATTCTTTCCTACAGATAAAGTAGTGGTTTTCTTACACTTCCCAAGAACACTAGAAAGGAGTCCATTCATGGAGTCAGACATGGGCATGATAAAAGAGGGACTGAGCAGACGGAGGTCCAGAACCCTCCCCTAGCTGTGGAAGCTTTCTTTCTATGATATATAAACTTTGTTTCTTCTTAAGATTTCATTTGTTGGAAGCATTCCATTACTCTAAGCAACAAAAGTGAGGGGAGAGAGCTCAGAAACCACCACTCTAAAATGATATCACCTCATTAGCCAGATAGGCTTTCTGTTTTTAAACTCTATGAGAGTATAGCTTGCAGTTCTTTTAGTTTTTGATATTATAATATAAATACGTCATTTCACCTTCCATTTCCTCCCTCCAACCCCCCCATATATACCTACTCGCTCTCTTTCAAATTCATGTTCTCTTTTTCATTAATTGTTATTATATACATAAATAAGTACTCACACATATTCCTAAACATTCTTGTATCACTGATAGAAAAACAAGACATGTCCTTTGGAATGTTTTAAAGTTATCTTTTAGATATATAATGAAGCTATTCTTTGAAATTCAGGAAAGATAAATCCTATGGAAAAAATTCTAAGATAATGATGTATCATAAGCCAAACTATCCTACAAGAAACAATAAAGTAAGTTATTCAAACTGTTAGCAAGAAAAAAACTGAAAATCTAAAACTCACAGACAAAAATAAATTCATTACCATCTTAAATTTATGCAATACAGAAATACATTAAGAATCTCAAAAATTAAAAAGGCTGCATGGCAAGCTTAGTGAAAAAAATGTTACTTTTTTAATGTGAAAAGATAGGAAGAAAGAGAAATATTCTGAGAAGATGAAGGAAGAGCATCAGGAAATGGAAGAAGAAATTACAGTGTTAGGGTCACAAAAGCCACTGCCGAAGCCTTTGTCTTATGGTGTCTTCCAGTTTTTCTCTGCTGGATTCAAATTTTCAGGTAAGATGAATCTTCAACCTCACTCAAGTGTTGTGAGAGGATTCTCTGAGAGGAGAGAGTCTTTTAGAACATCTTAGACATTGTTATATTTCAGTTCATTTTCACGATTCATGTATTCGCGCAGAACTATGTAAACTGAATGTTTAAAAGGAATAAAAACTTAGAAATGCCAATAAACTCTATTTAAAAGACTACGGTTGTGAATTTTCTTTTTAGATATTCCTCCTGTTTCCTTTTAATGACATTGACATCTTAGTACTTGGGGGAAGGAATAGAAATACTAGAAGTTGAACTCCAGTAGAACAAATGCATTAGAATGGTGCTTTAGAAAAAAAAAGATGCTAAAACATGCTTTACAAAAGTTTCCCTAACCAAAAGTCATTTCCTAATAAATTTAAAGCAATATTTTTATGAGAGAGATGCTCGGCATCCACCAAATGTCTATGTGTTTTCCTCATTTTCCAATACCCCTTTTATAAGTGGGGTCATATGACTACTTCTGATCAATGAGCAATCAAAAGATGTTTCTTTAATGGAATACACATAGAAGTTGTTTGAATCCAGACATCACTATATAGAAAGCAGTGCCCTGTAAATTTTTCTAAGCAGTAGCATGGGTATTTGCATTATAGAAAAATAATGAATCTTTGTTAAGCAACTGAGATTTCAAGGTTGATTTCTGACCTCAGCCTAGTCTTGTATATTATCAGAAAGATCGATTCTAATACGCACCTCATATTTCTCCACTCAAATAAGGGGAGGGTTATATAGATTACTGATCAATACCTTTTTCTGTAAAGGTGTAGACTGGGTATGCTGGCTGCTTTTGTATATAAAGTTTTATTGAAACACAGTATTTTGTGAACCTCTTCTATAGATGTTCAATCCTTTCCAATTTGATCTCTCTGTGTAGCCAGAAGACACAAAGATCAAGAAACCCAGAGAGAATAAACACATGTCTATGTGTTTGTTCATTTAAAGAAGTAAATACTAACAAAAAAACCTAGCATTATACTAGGAATCATACTAGGTACTAGGGCAATAGAACTGAATGGTCACATTAAAACCCTGGGTCACATTATTTAAATATGACAGTATGTATCCAATAATTATCCTTGGGTCATCTATGGAGAATAAAGCAAAAGTCTAACCCTGACCCAGGCCTAGAAAGGTTAAGATTGTCCTGTAACCTAAAACGTGAGAGCTAGTCAAGTAGAACAGGGAAATGGAGAATATGGGTTCCTAACAGAGGAAAATAAATACACAAACCCAAGGGTGCAGGAATCACTACTACACATGTGAAGAACTGGAAGAGATCTATATGGGACACTGAAGGGTTCAAGACAGAGTGACAAAAACCAAGGCCAGAGGAGATGAGAGACAGATCATAGAGGAACGCCTGCAAGCTACTTTAAAGTAGTGGCAAATAAGCTTTCAAACAAGCAGCTGATAAGAAGATTACAACAAAAAGTTCGCTCTGGAATGGAGAACAGCTGAAAGTAGTGCCAGGTGTCATCTGCATGACAGAAGATTGACAGAAGCAGAGAGGGGACTTCTGTTCCAACACACTTGGAGAGACAGGAGTTACAGGTACAGGGTCAAGTCTTCTGCCATAAATGACCTCAGATCCACAAGGTTGAAAAATACCAGATGCCAATTTTCAGACAGAGTGAAAAAATTACAGGAATTCCTGCAGTCTCTGAGAGAATGACAGCTAACAAGATGGTTGCCATTGCAGAACTGTGGGGGAGTGAGGCAGAATTCAAGTGGAGCCTTAGAAGCACCTCTGAGCTAGATGACCATATCAAGTTAAAATGGGGGTATGCAGATCAGGATCACAGAGGAGGAGAAAAAGCTATGCATTGGGGGAGTGAGTCTAAAGGTCCATGTCAGTACCCCCAAGAAAATCCATTGCTGAGCCGGGTGGGACATCTACAAAGTAAATTACCCAAGTCTATGGAGAGTGATGCTGTTTGCTTTAAAAAGAGTGGAAATAGGCTCTTAGCTTCAGTGGAGGCTTATTTGTGTGCTAGCATAAGGAGAGAAAAACAAACCTTATTAGTGCTTCATTAATCCTCCGGACATACAGCAGAGGCACTGTAAACTTCACCTTATAAATAAGGTGGATATGAGGACCAAACATGAAATATGCATTTTCAACAGAGTTGTTACCATCATCCCCAAAGGAGTGAAAATTACCTCTTAATAGAGAGTGGCAAAGTAATCTTAATTCTTACAGTGCTTTGTGGCCTCCGAAGAACTTCATTTACAGAGTTATAATTTAGGTATTCAAACTTCATGAGGGAAAGGACCATAATTGGGGGAAAGTTGTCTAAGAAAAGCTCATTTGGAGTACATAATGATAAAAAGACTAAGAAACACTGCTCTAGAATACACACTATTCTAGATTGTGCTGTGGAAAGCCTGAAACTAAACCTTGCTAAGGTCTTCAGAAGAATCAATATATAAATTTAGGGCACTCAGAGCTTTCCAGAAAGCCATTCTACAAAAGCATAAATTAACCAAAGTTCAAGCTGAAAGGCACATTGTTTTTGTTTGTTTGTTTTGTTACAATTTTTTTTTTGAGACAGGGTTTCTCTGTGTAGCCCTGGCTATCCAGGAACTCACTCTGTAGACCAGGCTGGTCTCAAACTCACAGATCTACCTACCTCTAGAGCCTCCAGAGTGATGGTATTAAAGGTGTGCACCACTATGCCTGACTAATCAGCCAATATTTTAACTACTTTTAAAATGACTGTACATGTGCATGCATGCCCCCCCAGGCACACACAGAGTGGCATATGCACACACAGATCTCATTAATATTCTTTATCATACTATGCAAAATCAATACAAATGCTACCATGTTTTTTCAGTTAAATAATCAACATAAACCAATTATGAAGGTAATAGTGTTGGGGTTAATGAATAAAAACATGAAAATAGCTATTGTAAATATGTTGACAGCATTAAAAATGTGTTCAAAGAAAAGAAAATACAGTCTTAATTACTGAACAAGTGAGAGAAGATTCTTATAAACAAAAAAGAATCAAATCTAAATTATGAAAAAGAAAAATACAGAAACAAAAGAACAAATCTGAGATATTCTCGTGTGTGTGTGTGTGTGTGTATTCAAAGATGACAAATGTAGATGGAGAATAAAGCAAAGGGGAGTCCCAAAAGATTTACACGAAATGATACCATTATAAATGGGATAGGTAACTCTGCAGGAAAAACAGGTTGACATTGTTGCAAAACTCAAAACATGAGGTCACAATGTGGAGATTATAAGGAATCAAGTAATAAAACGACCAGAACAATTATGTCTAGATGGTTGTATAACTGAGATTAGGAGTCGCATGATCTACCCACTGAGCTAGCTGGGGGGAGGAGGAGCAGGAAGGACAAGCAGCTCACCCCAACAATATAGCTCCAGATTTAGAAGACAATACTCTTGAGCTAGTCATATATCCAATATTGTAACAAATAACTTAGATGATAAACTTAAATTGAAGAAATTCTTATTTAGGATCACAATTTTAAAGTTTTTAGTTTAGAGCTAGGCACAAAAGAATGGATTAGTAGAATCAATTGTGTTTGGACTTACAGTAAGGCAGAAAATTATGGTGGGCAGTGTAAAATAAGCAAAACTGGAAGAAAACCAAGTGAGAAGAGGATGGGTCCCCCAATTCCCTCCCAGGATCTACCCCTAATAAACTAATTTTCTTGCAGTAGGTCCCACCTCCAAAGGCTTCACTACTTCCCAATAGCACCATCAGTTGGCAATGACTGTTTTAAAACATCAGCATCTGAAAGGTATTTAAGATCCAAAGCATTACAGTCCTTGCCCATCACCCATGAAACAGGTCCAAGTCTCAATTCTTAGAATAGAGGAATCATTGCTGCAATTTAAAAAAATGCAGATTATCAGATAAAGAATTCAAAATCCTTGCTCCTCTATAACTTGATGAGTTCTATTCACAGTACTAATATGACCTTGAGTAAGGCAGCTGGTGTCATAAATAAAACCATGACATTCGGCACTGTACTACTGCTCATGAGTCAACACTTTTCAATTTATATTCAACTCTCATTTTATAATATATGCCTTCCAATATTTTAAAAATTAGTCTTCACCATGAACACCATACCTCAAATTCAACTTCATTTGAAATGAGTGTAACATTTCTTATGTGGAAATGTCCCTTGAACTTAGCTCCTCCTCCCACAGACACTCCTTGATGGTCTCCATGTACTTGTATATCATACTCAAGAGCAAATTCTTCTCTAGCCACAGGCAAGGCATATGTTTTCTCTGCAATGCTAACAAAACACCCAGGCAGCAAAGGCACTTGAAGATGTAACAAGCAGAACAAAAGTTGAAAGACACAGGCTGGAAAACACATACCTGGCTTCAAATAACAGAGTCACTGGTTCAGAACTATGAACTTAAAAATTCCACAGGCCAACTAAGCATAAAATTCCACAGGTTGGAAATAAACTTTAAGTTTAAAGATTTGGGTAGCAAAGATCATGACTTAAAGCAGGGTGCAGGTAACACAGACTGGATTACTAGATGTCCAAAAGCTTTACTTCCATCCACAATGCTGTCACTTAAGTGAGGGTAATCATTTCGGACTATTTTTTCTGGAACCAAAAACTATGTATATACAATTGTCTACTTGTCATCTCCAACTACACGTTACATAGTTACTTTTAATTCAAGATTTCCAATCTGAGTATCTGAATATTTAAGGAACATAAGTACAAATAGTGTTGCTTCTAAATAAGAGTATTTTCCAATATGCCAAATTGTAACCTCAGTGAATGATATTTTGACATTCCAAACATCACCATTATATTTTCCAAACATTGCTGAATACATGAGTAATCAAACAAAAAAATGTTTTCATAGTTTGTCAGACATACACAATGCCCTTCATGGATCAGAAACCACTCACATAATCTGTCTAGTCCTTGAATCTTGACTTTCAGCCCTATTGTAGTCTAACTAACTATATGATACCCATAAGTAGATGGCAGTCTTTTAGTTTATCACAAAGCCTTTGGTGTTATTATAGTTTGAATAGTAAATGTTTTGCATAGGCATGTATTGTATGCTTGTCCTAGCTAAAGAACTATTTTGGATGGTTCTAGAAACTTTAGGGTTGGACCTAGCAAAAGAATAAAGGACATAAAGTATAGTTCTCGGAGACTGTGTTTTCTGTGCTGCTCTGAGAAAAGAAGGTCCCCTTCATGCTGTCCTGATATTCCACTTCACCATGGACACAGAAAACTAGAGTCAAGTGACTATATGCAGGGTCTTCTGAGATCTGCAAGTCAACCTTTCTTCATTTGGAGTTGGCAGTGTCAGATATCATAACACCAATACAACGGAACCAGGACATTGACTAAATAGTTCACACATACAAGACAGAAGTATCTTAAATTTTTCAGACAGGAATAAGGGGAAGAATTTATAGAGCAAACTATTTTTTGTTTTAAATTTTCCTTAACTACAAATGGTAAAAGAAGAAGGCAACTTGGAACAAGCTGCCTGCATTACTGAGAAAGCAAGTTAGCTCAATAAATCAAGGCATTTGCTGCAAAAGCCTGATGACCCAAGTTCCAGCCCTGGCACCCAAGAAAAGACAGAAGAAGAGAGCCGACTGTACAAAATTGACACAGGCCTTGGTGCATATACATATAAACACACACTAATAAGAATAGCGGTTTTAATGTTTGACATATAAGCAGGAAAGAAAACATTGATTTCTGGGTCTATATGTCTCTTAAAAAGCAAAATGACTAAACCAAGTTACATATAGCTTAATGTATTCATCTCCTCATTTGTCGAGTCAGACATTCACTCACCAACCATCTACTGAGCATCAACCACTTGCCAAGTGATATAATCTATATGGAATTTTATGAACTAAAAAATAAAATCTATGTAATGGAAATACCTGGGAAATTACCATATTATTTGAAAAATACTAATAAGATATATAGTCCAACTTGTGAGGTAATAGATATTTAACAGTGTCTTTGCCAGTAGAAGACATGTGACCAAACCTTGTTGCTCATAGAAGATTTTTCTACAAAATTGCTGTGAATTGAGCTGAGAATTTCTTTCATGGAAATAGAAGGTTGGGTTTATAGGAGTCTCTTGTCCCAACATTTTAATATCATCTTGTTTTAGGGGGGCTTTTTAAAAAGACACCATATATAATACTTATTGACTCATCAATGCTGTGCTCACAGCCAACAGCACCATCTCTCAAGCATGAAAGAAGCTAGCAGAACACAAACACTTCTACATAAGGGAAATAGACGGTCCACAGCACTATACTTGGGACCATTTCAGATGATGCAATTACCAAGAACAAACACAAAATACAGGGGTAAATGATACTGAGTACACAATGAATATACTTGTTCATGGCTAGTAAGAAGACGGGAAAGGAAGGCACAAGTGTATGGGAGGTAGAAGGAAGAAGAAAATAAAATTTTCTTGGTATTTAACTTGGTTTTGCCATTTACTAACTGGAAATCTTAGGAAATTACTTAAAGACTGTCTCAGTTTACCTATTTCTGAGATGAAGATATTACTATTACTGTATTGCTTATATTGAAGATTAAGAGCCTTAACTATGCACACACAAGGACAAAATAAGCACTATTTGTGTTCTCTAACAACAAAATAAACAAAGTAAAACAATGGAGCATTACTCAAACTCTCAGAGTTTAAAAATGTGTCAGAGGTCCAGGCTGTGCACTCAAGAACTATAGCTTGCCCTAAAATGACTCCCTTAGTTGAGATATATACTTCCCTGCTCCCATATCCATCCTTCCTCCCTCTCCCCATTACATTCCCCCAAGCTATCCCGAATCCTCCCCTTCTCCCTTCTCTCTAACCATCTCCCCTTACATCCACCCCCAACCCCCTGTGCACCCAAGTATGCCTGGCAATCTTGTCTACTTCCAATATCCAGGAGGATAACTATATGATTTTCTTCAGGTTCACCTTCTTATTTAACTTCTCTAGGATCACAAATTATAGACTTAAAGACCTTTAACTATGGCTAGAATCCACTAATGAGTGAGTACATACCATATTCCTCTTTTTGGGTCTGGGTTACCTCACTCAGTAAAGCGTTTTCTATTTCCATCCATTTGCATGCAAAATTCAAGATGTCATTGTTTTTTACCGCTGAGTAAAACTCTAATGTGTATATGTTCCACACCTTATTTAACCATTCTTCTATTGAGGGGCACCTAGGTTGTTTCCAGGTTCTGGCTATTACAAATAGTGCTGCTATGAACATAGTTGAACAAATGCTTTTGTAGTATGATAGGGTATCTCTTGGGTATATTCCCAAGAATGGAATTGCTGGGTCCTGAGGGAGTTTGACTCCCAGTTTCCTGAGAAACCGCCACACTGATTTCCACAATGGCTGCACAAGTTTGCATTCCCACCAACAATGGATGAGTTTTCCTCTCTCTCCACATCCTCTCCAGCATAGGCTATCATTGGTGTTTTTGACTTTAGCTATTCTGACAGGTGTAAGATGGTATCTCAAAGTGGTTTTGATTTGCATTTCCCTGATCGCTAAGGAGGTTGAGCATGACCTTAAGTGCCTTTTGGCCATTTGAAGTTCATCTGTTGTGAATTCTCTGCTCAGTTCAGTGTCCCATTTTTTAATTGGGTTAACTAGAGTTTTAGTGTCTAGTTTCTTGAGTTCTTTGTATATTTTGGAGATCAGACCTTTGTCTGATGAGGGGTTGATGAAGATCTTCTCCCAGTCAGAAGCCTTTTTGTCTTACTGACAGTGTCCTTTGCTTTTCAGAAGCTTCTCAGTTTCAGGAGGTCCCATTTATTCATTGATTCTCTTATTGTCTGTGCTACTGGGATTCTACCTAGGAAGTGGTCTCCTGTCTTGTGGACTACTTCCCACTTTCTCTTCTATCAGGTTCATTGTGGTCAGATTAATGTTGAGGTCTTTAATCTGGGGTTCCCAGGTCCAAGGAGAGGTCCCCAGATTGTTCCCTGGACAGCAGAGGAGAGGGTGCCTGAACAGGCCTTGGCCTATAACCATACTGATGAATATTTTGCATAACACCATAGAGCCTTCATCTGGCGATGGATAGAGATAGAGATAGAGACTCACATTGGAGCACTGGACTTAGCTCCCTAGGTCCAAATGAGAAGCAGAAGGAGGGATAACATGAGCAAGGAAGTCAGGATCAGAGGGAACCTTCATCCGACGATGGATGGAGATAGAGACAGAGACCCACATTGGAGCACTGGACTGAGCTCCCAAAGTCCAAATGAGGAGCAGAAGGAGGAAGAACATGAACAAGGAAGTCAGGACCACGAGGGGTCATTCACCCACTGATACAAGGGGACTGATCTAATGAGAGCTCACCAAGGCCAGCTGGACTGGGACTGAACAAGCATGTGATCAAACCGGATTCTCTGAATGTGGCTGACATGGGGGCTGACTGAGAAGCCATTGATAATGGCACTGGGACTTGTTTCTTCTGCATGTACTGGCTTTTTGGGATCCTAGTCTGTTTGGATGCTCACCTTCCTAGACCTGGAGGGAGGGGGGAGGAACTTGAACTTCCCACAGGGCAGGAAACCCTGACTGCTCTTAGGACTGGAGAGGGAGGAGGAAGGAGAGTGGGGGGAGTGGGAGGGTATTGGGAGGAGGGGAGGAAGTGGAAATTTTTATAAATAAATAAATAAATGAAAAAAATGATAAAAAAGAAAAAAAAAGAACTATAGCTTTCGTTTATCTTTCTCTTCTGACTTTTCCTCCCCTTTCTGCCTCACACTCTCTGCTTTCTCCTTTCCTTGCCAGACACTGTCAGAGGCCTATCCAGGACACCGGATGTTCCTTCCTTAGAGAATTTGCTCAACTAGAAGTAGAATTTGCACTGGAGCTGAGTTGCTGTCCTAGTTAGGGTTTCCATTACTGTGACAAAACACCATGAACAAAGCAGCTAGGAAAGAAAGGGTCTATTTGGCTTACACTTTTAGATTGCTGTTCATCATCAAAGGAAGTCAGGACAGGAACTCAAACAAGACAGGAACCTGGAGGCAGGAGCCAATGCAGAGGGATGCTGCTTACTGGTTTTCTTTACATGGTTTTCTCAGCCTGCTTTCTGATAGAACCCAGGATCACCAGCCCAGGGATGGCAACACCCACCATGGACTATGCCCTACTGCACTGATCACTACTTAAGGAAATGTTCTACCTGTTTGCATACAGTCCAATCTTATTGAGACATTTTCTCAGTTAAGGTTCCCTCCTTTTGGATGACACTATCTTGTGTCAAGTTGACATAAAACTAACCAGGACGGTTGCTCTGGTGACATTCCCTTCAGTGTAGGCCTAGCCAATGTTAAATGACCAATTCTCCCTGCTGCCTGGGCCACAGTGACTGTTCGCAGGAAGACATGCCCATTCAATGATATGGTTATTCAGGACTGCCCACAGTCTCCTTCCAAGTCAGAGATGGAGCTTACAGTATATGTTGCCATTGTAGATTTCAGTATTTAATAGTCACTAGAAAGGGATGCTAGAGACAATGTCAAAAATGCAATGCCAATGAGGAACTGGTAATGACGATGCTGGGACTTTTTTCGAGGGAGCCTCCTAGGTGCACATCCAAGCTGAAGCAAATGGAGAATAATTAGGGCCAAAGACAATGAAGAGAAGAGGTGAGAGACAGTTACTACTGTGCAAACATAAAGGTCCTTCACTGTTGTTTGGGCAAAGGATGAGATCAGTGACATTAAAGCCAACCTGTAATGGCAAGGATTTAGCTGGCAAAATGAAAACCCCATCCTATCAAACTCTTCAGGGCCATTGTTGTCAAGGAACACACTTACATGGCTGAAAGCATCTTATTCCTAGCATCTTACCAGTGCTATGTGGGTGGCACATTTGGGGGCTGGTAGCAGCCCTGTCTCATTTCCTCAGAGATTCCTCATCTTTTGATCAGGACAAGAGTCCCTTTATCTTGGATTTTATATGGCAAGCTTCTTGGTAGCTGCATTTCAGCTTCCACTGTAGGAGAAAAATGCTTTGGCAATACACTGATCTCATTGAAAAAGGTCATTCAGGATGTAAAAAATACTACTTTTCAGATTCAACACATCTACCACATCTGATAGCTGCATCAATCATTAGGGCTCTATCTAACCATATCTGTCTCCAGTTTCAAGAACAAACATTATCCCTTTCAAGCAACTATATTGCAAGTTTCATACTGAACTCTCTCTGGAAGGCATTTTATGAGATCCTCCCTAAACCAGTGGAAGCCTCGTGTTGTAATCCATCTGCATGCTATAGTAAAGGAAGCTTAGGAAAATAATTAGTGAGAAATAATCTGGAAAACAGTAGCAGACTGAACATCCAACCATCCGTACCCTTCCACTGCATCAGATAAACTTAAGTTTGCACAGCCAGCTCTCAATGGGATACAAATACAAAATGACCTAGCTTTCCTCCATCTCTGAACCAGCTGTGCTATGCTGAATCCTGTCTAGAAGCCACCATTCCACATGGCTTTTAGTGGGCAGAAAGCCCCTAGGAAAATGGAAATGAACACCAAGCTTTTGAATACCCACTCACAACTGAAACAATATCTTCTTTCCCGCTTTTTATGTCTTTTTTTATTATTGAAAATAGATTTTCTCATACAATTTTTCCTGATTATAATATTCCCTCCGTTTATTTGTTGCAGTTCCTTCCTACCTTCTCTCCCTTCTGACTCTGCTCCCTTTCCGCCTCTCATTAGACAACATACTTCTAAGAGATATCTAAGAGATAACAACCAAATATGACAAAATAAAATAGAATAAGATGAAGCAACAACTTTCATGTTCAGGTTGGACACAGCATTTCAACAGGAGGAAAAGGGTCCCAAGAGCAGAAGAAAGAGTCAGAGATACAGTCATTCTCATGGTCAGGAGTCCCATAGAAATACTAAGCTAATAGCTATAATATATACATGGAAGACCTGCTGTGGACCCATGTAGGTCCTGTTCTTGATGCTTCAGTCTCTGTGAACTCATTTGTACCTTGCTTCATTGATTGGGCAGTGTTCCTTTTGTTTCTATTACGTGAAATAATTTGAGGAGTATTTCCATTAACTCTTCTTTGAAAGTATGGCAGAATTTTGTGGGAAAACCATCTGGTTCTTGGATTTTTTTTTTGGTTAGGGGAATATTTTTTAATTATTCTCTCATACAATACATTCTGACTGCAGTTTCCCCTCACTTCACTCCTCATAGCTCCCCCTCTAACCTCCCCTCTCCCCCAGAACCAATCCTCCTGTTTCTCTTCAGAAAAGAGCCAGCCTCCCAGGAATATTAACCAAACATGGCATAACAAGTTACAATAAGACTAGGCACAATCCCTCATATCAAGGCTGGATGATGCAAGCCAGTAGAAGGTAAAAGGTCCCAAGAGTAGGATTACGAGTTAGAGTCACCTCCCATTCTGGTTGGGAGAATTTTAATGACTGCTTCCATTTCACTAGGGGTTATAAGTGTATTTAAATTGTTTATGTGATCTTGATTTATCTTTGGTAATTGGTACCTATTGAGAATATCATTCATTTCTTTCAGAATTTCCAATTTGTGGAGTACAGTACAGGTTTCTAAAGAATTTACTGTGATTGTCTGGATTTCCTCCGTTTTGTTGTTATACCCCCTTTCTCCATCTTTTAGTTAGGTTGGACAAGGGTTTGTCTATCTTGTTGATTTTCTTGAAGAGCCAACTCTTTGTTTCACTGTTCTCTTTGATTCTGTTTTATTGATTTCAGCGCTCAGCTTGATTATTTCTTGCCATCTACTCCTCTTGGATGTGCTTATTTCATCTTGTTCTAGAGCTTTCAGGTGCGCTGTTAAGTTGCCAGTATGAGACCTATGCAATGTTTTTTAATGTAGGCTCTTAGTCCTTTTAGAACCACTTCTGTTGTAGCCCATAAGTTTGGGTATACCATGTATTCATTTTAATTGTATTCTAGAAAGTCTTTAGTTTCTTTCTTTCTTTCTTTCTTGACCCATTTTTTTATTCTGTAGGAAGTAGTTCAGTTTCCATGAGTTTGTAAACTTTCTGTTGTTTCTGTTGTTCTTAATATTCAGCTTTAATTCTTTGTGGTTTGATAGAATTCAGAGAGTCATTTCAATTTTGCTGTATATGTTGAGACTTGCTTTGTGTCTGAGTATGTGTTCAGTTTTGGAGAAAGTTCCATGATGTGCTGAAGAGAGGTATATCCTTCTGTATTTGGCTGGAATGCTCTGCAAATATGTGTTAGGTCCATTTGGATTATAACAATTGTTAGTTCCACTATTTCTGCTTAGTTTTATCTGGATGGCCAGTCCATTGGTGTGAGTGGGGTATTTAAATCTCCCACTATCAGTGTAAGGGTCAATATGTAATTTAAAGCATAGTAGTTGTGTTTCTTTTTACAAATTTGGTTTCCTTGCATTTGGAGCATAGATGTTAAGAATTGGGAGCAGGGAAGTTTATATCGCAACTAAGAGAGCCATTCTAGGGTTTGCAAGAGACTTGATTCTGGAGAGGTTCCCAGTAAAAATTAAATAAAAATAAATAAATAAATAGAAAAATAAAAAAGAAAATGCTTTACTGAGTCAGGTAAGCCAGACCCAAAAAGAGGAATAAGGTATGTATTCACTCATAAGTGGATTCTAGCCATAATTAAAGGTCTTTGAGCCTATTATTCGTGATCCTAAAGAAGCTAAATAAGAAGGTGAACCTGAAGAAAATTCAGGTAGTTTTCCTCCTGGAGATTGGAAATAGACAAGAGTTCCAGGTAACCACGGGTGCATGGGGGGTTGGGAGGGTAGTTGGAAGGGGAGAGGGTTAGAGAGAAGGGAGCAGGGGAGGAATGGGGAATGCTCTGGGGACTGGGAGGGTGGGAGGGATGAAGGATAGATATGGGTTCAGGGAAGAATATATCTCAACTATGGAAATAAGTTTAGGGTTTACTAGAGACTTGACTGTAAATGGGATCCCAGGTCCAAGGAGAGATCCCCAGATTGTTCTCTGGACAGAGGAGAGGGTGCCTGCCTGAACTGGCCTTGGCCCATAACCATACTGATGATTATTTTGCTTATCACCATAGATCCTTCATCTGGCAATGGATGGAGATAGGGACGGGGACCCACGTTGGAACACTGGACTTAACTCCCTAGGCCCAAGCGAGAAGTAGAAGGAAGAAGAACGTGAGCAGGGAGGGCAAGATCAGAGGGAACCTTCATCCGGCGATGGATGGCGATGCAGACGGAGACCTACATTGGAGCACCGGACTGAGCCCCCCAAGGTCCAAAGGAGGAGCAGAAGGAGGAAGAACATGAAAAAGGAAATCAGAACCGCAAGGGGAGCCATCATCCACTGATACAAGGGGACTGATCTAATGAGAGTTCACCAAGGCCAGTTGACTGGGACTGAAGGAGCGCTTGATCCAACCAGATTCTCTGGAGGAGGCTGGATTCCCTGAATGTGGCTGACCCGAAGTCTTTCTAAAAAGCCATTGACAATGACTCTGGGACTTGTTTCCTCTGCATATTCTGGATTTTTGGAGATCCAGTCTGTTTGGACACTCACCTTCCTGGACCTGGAGGGAGCGGGGAGGAACTTGAACTACCCACAGGGCAGGAAACCCTGACTGCTCTTAGGGATGGAGAGGGAAGAGGAGAGGGAGTGGGGGGAGTGGGAGGGTGTTGGGAGGAGTGGCAAAAATGGAAACTTTTATATTTTAATAAAAAAAAGAAAAAAAAGAATTGAAATGTCATATTTATAGATTTTTTTCCTTTGATAAGTATGTAGAGTCCTTTCCCAATGTTTTTAATTAATTTTTGTTTTAAGTTTATTTTGTTAGGTATTAAAATTGTTACACCAGCTTGCTTCTTAGCTTCATTTGCTTGGTAGATCCAACCATAGACTGTGAGGTAATATCTGTCCTTCATGTTGAGGTTTGTTTCTTGGATGCAGTAAAAGGATAGATCCTATTTACACATCCATTCTGTTAGTCTGTGTCTTTTTACTGGGAAATCAAGCCCACTGATATCGGGAGATATCAATGACCAACGATTGTTGATTTCTGTTATTTTGTTGTTGGTAGTGGTAGTGGTGGTAAGGTGTGTGTTTCCTTTCTTTTGGATTTGCTGGTATGAGATTATTCATTTCCTGTGTTTTGATGGGTGGAGTTAACCTCCTTACAGTGAAGTTTTTACTTTTAGAATCTTCTGTGGGCTGGATTTGTATATATCCAAATTTGAAGTTTAAAATTGACTTTATTGTGGAATATCTTATTTTTTCCACTCTTCTGGAAAAGTTTTCTGGGTTGGCACCTGTGGTCTCTTAGAGTCTGTAGCACAGTGACTAGGCTCTTCTGGCTTTTAAAGTCTCCACTGAGAAGTCGGATGTAATTCTAATGGGTCTGCCTTTATATAAGAGTTGGATTTTTCTCTTGCAGCTTTTAATATCTTTTCTTTGTTTTGTATGTTTAGAGTTTTGATTATATGTGAGGAAGGGATTTTTTTTTAAGTCCAATTTATTTGGTGTTCTGTATGCTTCTTGTACTTTTAAGGTCATCTTCTTCTATAGGTTAGGAAAATTTTTCTTCTATGATTTTGTTGAATTATGTTCTGTGCCTTTGAGCTGGGATTTTTTTCCTTTCTCTATTTCTATTATTCTTAGGTTTTGTCTTTTGATGGTGTTCCAGATTTACTGGATTTTTTTTGTCAGGAATTTTTTAGATTTAATATTGTCTTTGACTGATGTATTAATTACTTCTATCATATCTTCAGTGCCTGATATTCTCACTCCCATCTCTTGTATTCTGTTGGTGATGCTTGCCTTTGTAGTTCCTGTTCATATTCCTAGATCTTTCATTTCTAGAATTCCCTCAGTTTGTGTATTCTTTATTGTTTCCATTTCCGTTTTCAGGTCTTGAACAGTTTTATCTTTTTATATTATTTATTATATAAATAATATTTTATTTATTTATATAAGCAAATATTCTTTGCTTATATTTTATTGACTGTCTTTAAGGGATTTATTCATTTCCTCCAATTTGTCTTTTCCTTGATTTCTTTAAGGTGTTTATTCATTT
The DNA here is from genome assembly GCF_982192425.1 of Myodes glareolus. NCBI lineage: Eukaryota > Metazoa > Chordata > Mammalia > Rodentia > Cricetidae > Myodes > Myodes glareolus. The sequence continues at coordinate 507,092 of NC_142044.1, read as the reverse complement.
TCTCTTTAAGGACCTCTAAAATATTCATATAGTCGGTTTTAAAATTTTTTCTTGTGCTGTAGTTATGTTGGAATATTCAGAGTCTGCTGTGATAGGATAGTTGGACTCTTGGACAGGCATATTTTCTTGGTTGTTTTGATTGTGTTCTTACTCTGGTACCTAGGCATCTGAGTTTGAGATAATTATAGGTTTAGGTGTTGATTTCTGAGTTTGTTTTTGTTGGGTGTATTTTCCCCCTTTGGTTTCTATGTCCTTTCGAGATTTTTTGAAGAGTGTAATAACTGTGTGCTGACTGCTCTGCTGGTGTGCTCACCGAGAATGCTTGCTAGTGTTGGAGGCTGGGATACATCAAAGAGTAGGAAGAGGGGTTTGCAAGGGGATGGTTTGTGAGATCCATGGGAGACATGGGCAGGAGGAAAGGAGACTGCAGCTATAATTCTGTTGATGTGCTAAGAATGAGAGTGAGTGGTTGAGTCTAGGAGGACTGAGAGAGAGGAGGTCTGCAGCCTGCCTTGTCCTCTTTACATCTTTTGTCAACTGAGAACATATGGGTGGCTTTTGTCATAGCTGTAGTTACTGTAGTAGTAAGGACAATTTAACCAACTTTACTGATTTGTAAAGAAGCATCTGACCCTAATTATTTGCAGCTACCTCAAAATGGTTGTGTTTTTATACCACTTTGTTCTTATCTTGACACACTTACGGATTCTAAGGTAAATAGGAAAAGTCAAAGTTAATATGTTGCAATACAAATTCTACCTAATTGTTTCATATTTACTCTGTGTTTCAATTCTTGTTTAAATTTAGTGAAGCACAAACATGAAAGTCTGGTTAACAATTAGTTCCAAAGATAATGAAAGGCTAGAATCCTAGTGAAAAACTCAAGTTTACAAAGACCCATCCTTTTAAATGCAAAGTAGCCTTATTCAGGACTGTCCTATGAGTCACTACAACTAAGGTCACAAACTTCCCCTTGCACTGGCAGCTTCAGCAGACTCAGGACTGTCCTAAGCTCTGAGACACAGCCCTACCTTTGCCAATGTCATTCTTACTGATGGAACTTTCTTTTCCTCAATCAGATCTCACTGTTTTAACGCTTATTTCCTCCAGTCAATTGTAACCACAGAAACCTTCACATTCTACCAAATCACAAGATTTAATTGTATAACTGTGCTGCATGTTTTGAAATTCTTGACCCTTTCATAACTTCCACAGGGAATTCATTCAACCAAATTTGTATTTCTGTGGTCTTCCTGGTATGATATATGCAAGTCATATTTTCAGAAGCTGAGACAGTACAGTGAAGATGTAAGAAAAAGTTAGAATTGTATGCACAGAAAACCCCAACAGCAAATACATGTTTCTCTCTAGACTTTAAATTGTGTGTGTGAGAGAGAGACAGACAGACAGACAAGAGACAGAGACAGAGTGAGGGGAAGTATTGAAACTAAGAAGATTGTAAAAAGAGAAAAGGTCTTAGGGGAGGGCCAAAGAAGAAGGAAATGGAATAATTGGTGGCATGAAATCACACAGGTGGGTGAGCAAGAGAACCAGTATGGGGCAGGGACAAGAGGAGGGAAGAAGAAAGAGATGAAATTAGGACAAAAACATATGGATGGAAATACCACATAAAACCCATTACTTTGTATACCAACTTTTAGAAATCATTTAAAAATACAACCTCCATAGAGAAACCCTATGTTATAGGAATACTTCTTATAGCCTAGAAGCATCTTTAATTTGTCTATGGTTTATACAAATCTTGTAAAAATAGATAATCCAGTTAAAAATTGTGCTGCATTTTAACAGGACATTTTAAGGAGGAGGTATTTGTTTATATGTGTGTGGTCTGTCTGAATGGGGATGTGGAGTTCAGAGGTCAACCTCATGTGTCATTCCTCAGGAACACTATTTACCTTTTTTGGTGAGACAGTGTTTCTTACTGTAACCCAGGGCTCATCAGTTAGGCTACACTGACTGACAAGCAAGACCGAGGAAACCTCTCTGCTTTCCCAGTGCTGAGGTTACAAGGGTGTGCACCACGCTAAGCTTTTTAACATGGGTTCTAGGAATTAAAATCAGGTCCTCTTGCTTTCATGGAAAGCATTTTACTCTACTCACTGAGCCATCTCTCTTGTCCTGTGATGACTATTTTGAGGCAGGAAACCAATTGCATAAGGCGCACAAAAAGGGAAAAACAGGAAGAAAAGAGTGGCATTCAAATAATATTCCCATAAAAAGGGTAAAGTAGGGGACCTAAACTAAGCAAACAGTTAGGTAAGACATACGGGAAGAGAAAGGATAAAGAAACTTAAGTGATAGAGCAAAGCAATGGGAATGAGCTATGAATGAATTATCGTAAACAGAATAGAAAACCACCACGAAATGATGATCATGTTGAAGATATTCACAGACGGGATGAAACATTGATGAAAATTATGGGAGGGTCATAAAAGATCCAAAGGAGGAACAAGACCAGAATAAAATGCAAATAAGAAAACTAGAAATGAGCTACGGTTGTAGCTCAGTGGTAGAGTGCCTGTCTAGAATGCACAAAGCCATGGGATCAATCCCTAGCACTGCAGAAAAACAAGCAAACAAACAGCAACAATGATAAGAAAATTAGAAATGATTACAGTAAAATAAATATGCAAAAGACTATAGCAAAAAATATACATATCGAAATAAGAAAACAGAAATCATGTATATGCAGGATTAGGAGCCCAAAGAAGATGGCAGAGCAAAGGGGTGTTTAACCTGTTGATTTCCTTCTTCCTAGCAAATCTCCTCAAGAAAATAGCAATAATTTATACTCAATAAAGCGATGAAGTATGAATGTGGCTGGCAAAATTATTTTTGAAAACTTCTGTGACATTAAGCAACTTTGTTGCTACATATTTAACAAACCCAGATAGTATAATTTACTACATAGATGATATGGTGAACGTGTACATGTTTGTGTGTATGTGTGTGTGTGTGTTCAATAGCCTATTACTCACATGATTCGGATAAATAAGATAACATGATATTAATAAACCATAGAAACAATAAACATATGCAATAAACAAGATATGTGAGGCTGCCACCAATACAGTATGACATATTATCTTACAATAAGCTTTCTGTAATAAGTAGAGGTATGCTACAATTTAATGATAAAAGTATAGTGTAATAAATATATGCAGAAATAATGTAACTACTATTATATTATCCTTATCAGGTGTCAGACACTGTACATCACTGCACATGCTATACTTTTGTATGACTGGCAGCACAGGAAGCCTGTTTATACCAGCTTCACAAAAACATGTGAGTAATGCATTGCTTTATGATATAATGATGTCTACAAGGTCAGTCAACAATAGGAATTTTCAGCTCCATTATAATAATATGAGACCCCCTATCATATCTGTAGCAAATCACTGGTTCAAAACATTATTATTAAGTACATGACAGTAATTATAAAGAATTAATATAACTAAGACCAGAATAAGTAGTGATTATGGTAACAAAATATAATAAATACGTTAGGAGCTCTAACATATGTAGTGTTCTGTAATTAACAAAAGTAGATGAATAGTTACAGACAGTCAATACAGCTGAGAGAGGGAGAATCAGTTTTCCCTAGGGAGAGGCTACATGATAGACTACCCAATCCCTAGTGTCAGACCCAAAGACATGCTCATCTGAGCAGCATTAAACAGACTCATTATATTATACATACATACATACTTACATACATACATACTCCGATATGTAACAATAATAGAATTAAGAAGAGATTATGAACTGAAAGGTAGTGAGAGCGACACAGGAGAAGTTGGAAGAGCTAAGATATGGATAGAAATGCTATAAATGCAGTACTCATGTATGAAATTCTCAAAAAAAATTACTTTTAAAAATTGAGCTAAGGAAAGAGGTGAGAAAGCTGCTTGGTGTGTCTGTGCCAAGTCCCTGATCTTGCTTACAGAGGCATGTATAACAAGGGGACCAACATAACCCAACCTTCCAGCTTCTTTATTGACAAAACTATGAGGAGACCTACAAGCTGCATTATGGAACTTCAGTCCCATAGAGTACTCACTGGTTAATATCTACACATCTTGGTGGGTCTTTATCACTTTATATTAACTGGGTTTTGTATGATTCATTTCTGGCCAATGAATCCATGAGAGAGATAATTGTTTCTCTGCTCTTAAGAAGAACTATAATAAGAAAGGAGGGTGGCATTTTCCTCTCTCTCTGGATATAGCTACATCTAAGTTTTGCCTGTAAGTGCAAACAAACAAAAAAAAAGAACTCTGAAGATAAAAGGCTATGTGCTAAGGGTGGCAATACAGGAACGTGAAAATATAAAAGCCTTGATACAATTTCTTTTATATTCTTAATTTCTCCAACAAATGCACACTGCATGTCTAGTCTTCCTAGGCCGTCCCAAACTCAGCCCTTAAGAATATTTGTGGTTTCAATTTTCAGTGTGATTATGATCTATAAAAGAGGCCAAAGCAAAAAAAAATGACAAAAAAATCCATGGTTCTTTTTTTAAAGACCTTTAAATTATTTTTGTTCTTAGCAAATCCATTCCTAAACATCAAAAGGGTTTTCTGTTCCTTCACTTCCAAAGATAAACTCTTTTTCAAAGTTACTTCCTATTTTACCCAAAACAAAACAAAAAGAAAGATAAACTCTTTTTCAAAGTTACTCCCTATTTTACCCAAAACAAAACAAAAATAAAATTCTCAAAGTTTTATGGGAGATAATACATCAGAGTATTAAGGGAGTGTCTCATGCCTCTTTTAAGAAAAAAGGAAGAGTTTGTTCATGTTTCGTGTGAATCTCTTTCCTCTTTAGAACAACTGCAACAAGCGGTAACCTGAATGTGTGCACCTGGAGAGAGTGCTGACAGCCTTTATCTAGAGCAGTGGTTCTCAACCTTCCTAAAGCTATGACCCCTTAATACATTTCTACATGTGTGGTGACCCCAACCATAATATTATTTCCTTGCCACTTCATAACTATAATTTTGCTACAGGGATCACAATATAAATACCTTATAAGGGATCACGATCCACAGACGGAGAATCACTGATCTAGAGGCATGGGGATGTGTTTCTTGTGTAGGTGTGGTGGATAATTCTTCATAGTTTAAAATCTCCTTAAGCATTGCCTAAGGAAAAATGTCCTCACAAACAACAACATTTACTTTGTCATCAAGTTTTACACATCAGAGATACGACCATACTGTACTGTTCTGCTGTGTGGTTCTAACATTAATGAGATGTAAATGCATACACTTATTAAATAGTATAGGTAAATCATAAAAGTATTTTATTCACAACATCATTAGGGAAAGAACAAAATGTTCAGAAAATAGACAAATTTCATTTCTACTTAAGATACCTCTCCTCTTCAGAACCTTTCTGTTTTCAACTAGTTTTTCCAGTAAATCTATGATATATAGCCGTGTTGTCATATTGAAGCTTTTATAGTCCATGACAATGATTGACACATTACCTTCTGTAACTGATCCTCTATAGCCACTTTCTTTGTATCCAGTGAGATAAATAATTTTTGGAAGGCAGAGTTTTTGTTACAAGATAACATCTCTCTCCACTCCCCCACCCACACATACACACACATAGCTTACCTTACACACATGCTCACACACCCCACATGTACACACACAATAAATTGCCCACATTTATGTTCATGTGCACCTTACACACATGTTCACACAACATGCACATACATATATACTAAATTAACTCATACATTTACTTTACTGTATTTGATCACAATCTAGAATAGACTCTTCATGAAGACATGAGTGTCAAGTTTTCTCTCTCTTTTGCAGTTTTTGTGGTTTTGTTTAAACACAAATAAAACATGTATGCAAGTCATCTATTTATCTTCTTTGATGCATAGCCTGGTATTGGGGTTGGTGATGTTGATGACCAGCTGTGCTGTCTTACTGTGAAAATTTCCATTTCTAAGTCAGCACAGTAAGATCCATTGCACAACAGCAGCTCCTCCAGCTCCTTGACATTGTGAACCAGAAACTTACAGAAGCCGCTAGGCAACAAATGCTTGGTTTTCTTGTTGCTCCCATAAGTAATGTTGGACATTAGGGTCTGGCCCTTGAATCTTCTCTGCATCCTGCTCTCGGTACCTCTGGGTTTTCTCCAGTTTTGCTTAATTTTGTCATATCAGTCTGACTGGTGCCTGATGAACTTCTTCGTCCTCTTTTGTATGATCTTCATCTTTACCAGAGGTTGGAGGGCAGCCAGATGCTGCAAAAGAGATGGTGGCATCGAGCAAGTCTCTTCATTGCTGCATCCTCAGTACCAAGAACAGCATCAGGCACATTGTAGACGCCATAGCCACTAAACAGTGCCTAACAGTACTATATACAGTCCCCCAAGGATACTTGATGTGTAACTTTGTTTGAATGGTGAAACCCTGTGAAGGCACAAAGTATCTGCTAACTACTGCTCTGTGTTCTGTGACAAAGGCACTTTCATGAATGGCAGAAGTCCATGAAGCTTTACTTTTGCCTTTATAGTTTCATTTTTGGTATATAGTATGCTGGTACTAGACATTGTATAAAGACAGCCTCTTCTATTCCACCTAAACCTCTAAGAACCCTATAAAGCTTGAGACTAATATGCTTCTTTATCAACCCAGGAAGCTATTAGTGAAATTGAGATAAACAATTTTTAACTGTCCCAAGTTCTCCATTTTTTTCTCAGATTTAAACACATGAAAATAGTTTTTCAAAGAAATTCTACAGGAAAACGAAAAGAAAACTAGAAATAATAAAAAAAAAAGTTAAATCTTTCTGTAGGTACAAAGTAAGAAAATGTTGGCAAGAGTGTTCTTTTTTTCATATATCTTTAGGAAACGAGTTGCAGATTCTTCGTGAGTCTTCATTCATCCCAAACACGAGAATGGCTTGGAGGAATATTCTTTGAAAGTGCACTAAACCAAACTTCAAGCTGGTAAGTTCTTTGTTGCAGCTGCCAAATCTTAACTAGGCCATTTCTTTTTCTTCTTCTGTTTTGTATAATCCATGTGGCTTTGACAATACAATGTTGGATACTGTAGTAAAGCTACTGATCCCAAGGGAGGGTGTTCTTCTTGGCAAGTTAAGAACTGAAGAGGATTATGAAAGCCACTTTATGCTATAGCTTTATATAATTTACAGCAAATCATTAGGAATACTGAAAAAGGAGAACCTCGCCTGTGTTCTTAGACATGTTTACACATGCTCTCCATCCACATGCACAAATAATTGCACATTTGTGTATGCACTCCAATTTTATGTTCCTACACTTTATTGTTAATAGTTTTAGCCCCTGTGGTACTAGGAACAAAGGAGGGTTTCAGGATAAGTATTCATAAGCCAGTGTGTCAGTAGTTGACAGAAGATTTAAAAGGTAGCTTCAGGAAGGAAATTGCACCTAAGCTCACTGCATAGGTTTCTATTCTGTTGTCAGACTTTGCAGGTTTTGTTATTATGTGACAGGGATTGAACACGGGACCTCACACAGTGAGGCAAGTTCTTAGTCATTGAGCTACACCTTCAACCTTATTACAGCTTTATCTCGAAACCATTGTTGACTGACACACATAAGAATACAAAGATACTGCATGAATCCTCTCTGAAGTTTTCCCCATGGTAAAATTTTGTGGTACTATAGTATAATATCCAAAGTAGGATACTGCCATTGAGACAGGCAGAATACGGAATATTCCAGTGTCACAAAGAGCCCCCGTGGTGCTCTCTTAGGGTTACGTTTACCCCCTTATTCCACCACAACTTCTTAAGTAATGACAACCACATTCTGTTTCCTATTTCTATAATTTTAATATGTTAAAATGTAATGCGAACAGCATTGTATACATAATCTCTGAGGGTTAGCTTTTTTAAGTCAGCATAATTCACTAGAAATTCATTGAAGTTATTACCTATATAATGTGCTTTTTTTTAATCTCTGACTATTGGCCCAGAGGATACATATAATATAGGTTTTATTAACCTATGGTATACCTATGTCATTGTAATTTATCTGTCCTGTTTCCAGAATTTGGCTATTACAAATACTACTGCAATAAACATGCAATATAGGCTTTCATTTGAATTTAAATCTTGGTCTGAGGATATAGCTTGATGGTATAGCCAATTTTGTAACATGTGTGTGTTCTCAGACTTGATCCCCAGAACCACAAGAAGGAATGGAGGAAGGGAGGGAAAGAGGGAGGGAGGGAGGGAATAAGGGAAGGAAGGAAGCAAGCAAGCAAGCAAGCAAGCAAGGAAGGCAAGAAGGAAGTAAGGGTAGGATTGCAACCCTTCTAGAATGGCTCTATGTAAGCAAGTGTGCAGGAGAGCCACACTTTTGCACATCCTTACCAGTGTTAGGAACTGTTATCCCTCGTTTTTATAATCTTAGCCAATGTGGCAGGTGTGTGGTGGCATCTCTTCTTTCTAAGAGCTTAATTTCTACTTGTGTGTCTTCTATATAAATTGATTAATTATATACTTTCTTAGTTTGGGTTTTGAGAATTTCTATATCCTTGTTACCTAGGCCTTGTGAGATAAATATTTGATTTCTTTTTTAAACAGTTTTCTCTTTTAATATTTATTTTTATTTTGTGTTTGTGAGTGTTCTGACTGTGTGTGTATATATACACCTGCACTACATGCATGTAGTTACCCACAAGGCTAGAAAATGGTGTCAGATCCCCTAGAATTGAGGTTATAAACATTTGTGAGCTGGTGAGTGAGTGAGAATTCAAGTCCTCTCGAAGATAAGCCAGTGCTTTAATCACTGAGTCCCTGTATGTTTTTTCTTATATGTTGAATATGTACTTAATCAAGAGTGTGTGTGTGTGTGTGTGTGTGTGTGTATGAGAGAGAGAGAGAGAGAGAGAGAGAGAGAGAGAGAGAGAGAGAGAGAGAGAAAGAGAGAGGCATAGGGGAAAAGTAGACCATTGAGTAGCAGGGAAATAAATACCAGCAAAGTACAAAGGAATATATATATATATATATATATATATATATATATATATATTTGCTCATATTATACACATGTGTATATACACACATATATTTGAAAATGTCAAGTAAACCCTGTTGACAGAGGTTTCTATCCTGACCAGTCTCTCAGTCATTCAGTCCCTAAGAAAAACACATTATATATAACTGGTTGGCACATTAGCTCAGGCTTTCTTATTAAGTAACTCTTACATCGTACATTAATCCACTGTTCTTGTCTGTGTTAGCCACGAGGTTTGGTAAATTTTATCAGTGAGACATTCTTGTCTTGCATTCTCTGTGTCTGGGTGTCGACTGCAGACTGACCCTTTCCTCTTCCCAGAATTCTCCTGTTCTGGTCACCCTGCCTATACTTCCTGCCTGGCTATTGGCCAATCAACATTTTATTAAAGCAATACAAGTGACAAATCCTTACAAGGTACAAGACCATTGTCCCACAGAAATACCCTTATTTTGTATTTTTTTTTTAAATCACTAGTAGGGAAGCTAAACAAGTAGGAGAAAATGTGGCAGACATTTCAGAAGATACAAAAGCTGATAGCGGGACAGGGAATATAGCCAGTGTTGCAGGCATGTAGGAAAATACCATTATTTAATGAAAGAAACTGGAAATCCTTAAACAGGTTTTAAAGTTCCAGTTTGCTTTAGTTTTAGGAACTATATGGGATTACACAAATGAAGAAAAGAAAAGTATTAAGCCAATTCTTAAAACAAAGCAAAATGAAGCTACCTAGCCTGGCCAGCATGGCCCCAGACATCCTATTCTTAGCAGACTTCTAGTTATGGCCTGTGACTAGCCACTGTATATTTTTATTTTCAGGTTTGCTTTGCTTTTCTTTTGCTTTGACTGTCATCTTTAGGGTAATCCTCCCCTTCATCCTGCCCTGATCCATTTGACCCTCTTCAGAACTATAACAAACCATCCTTTCTACAGTAGGTATGGCCTCATTACACCTGATTAAAAATTAAAGACACTATTTAAATAGAAGCTATTTTCATGAGAATGACTAAGATGTGAATTCTGTTCATCATGTACTTCAGGTTTATATTCAGAGTATAAAGAAGCTGGACATGCTAAACCACGATATGGAAACTACAGTAACAGAGATCAGCCCATAGTAAACTTCTTGGACTCTGAGCCCAGAGCCACACACAGTCATATCAGTCACCACTGTCCCAGGACATCCTTTATACGTCTTGGCCAAATCAGTGCCCTGCTCTGTTGACTTCTTTCTCCTACCCCTTCCATCACTCTTCAAACATTTCACAATCACTTTTAAATACCATTTCCAGGATGATTTTCTTGATTGTCCCTCTCTCTTTGCACAGGCTGAGTATCTTTTTCTGTGATGTCCTTGCCCCCTATATTTATCTCCTTCAACATATTTCACAGCCTCAATTTAAATTACCAAGGTTATGTCACTGACAAAGTTTCTCAAAGGAAAGTTATCATACGGAGAATCTGCCACTTTGTTAACTCTTAAAGTGAACTGTGCTAATCATCCTTATCTTCCACCCACTGAGCACGTGCAGCATAGAGCTACCACCTGGGTCTTGGCTGAGTGAAGAGCCTTAACCTCCAGTCTAGCACCCATTTATCCAAACCATCACTTCAGAGTCGGATTAACCCACAACTGCAATTGGTGGTTAATGACTCTAACAATGTTTTCATTAGCATCTTAAAATCCTTCTGCCTTTCCTTCTTAACCCCCTTTGCTATCCTCAGAACAAATACCGAATTTTCTTTGTGTATGCTCCAGGGTGCACAGTGTTACCACCAACAGTCAAATCACCATGCCAAACATTTCTGCTATAAACTAAGTTGGCCCCAGCTGTATCCTCTGTATTGCTGGGCAACCCTTATATTTGTCTTCAGTTGACACCTATCAGATTCCCCTACAGCAGCTGCTACAGAATTCTTCCAGTTTCTTTAAGCTCCAAATCCTACCCCTTTTCTCCCCCAGGCTCAAAAAAAGCTCCCCTTTACATAACTGAGGGGACAATTTTACGATCATGAGATGGTTCGAATCTTTTTTTTTCTCCTCAAAGCTTTCCTAGTCCCACCCCCATCTATACACTGCATCTCAGCTCTCACCCGGTGAAGAAAATGCCTATCAGGCATCCCGATGCCAAATTTTTGCACCAAATATCTGGACATCCCCCTATCTTTGCTCCTTTCCTTCATCACACAGGAATGTGTAAACCTTGTCAGTCCAAACAGCATTTTGTGGTTCACTGGTGTGTGTGAAGTAGTTATACGATCCCACTTAAAAGAGAGCCTAGTATAAATAAAGTAGTTTACAAATAGTATATTATTTAATACTGATGACAATCATTGATACTTTTGTTATTATATATTTTATTGATTAGGAAAAAGATGCAAGGGGAATAAGAAAGCTTACTTAAGGACACAGAAGTTGGTTTTGTGTCCCTCCCATTAATATATTACAACTTTTTCAAAGATGAAACAAAAGCTTTCTTGATTCTCATCCCATGTTTTCCTGCTATCTCTGTACTCATTGCTGTTCCCATCACAGATACTCATTGAGCATTTTTATCAACAAGGATAGGAATATACACACACCACACATAACTCTCACTGAGGCTTCTAGAAATGTTTGTTGAAGTGTTGAAAAATGAATTTTGCTTTTAAATATTTAAAATATCTGTTTCAAATATTTATAAAAAATATTTAAACTGGGTGGTGGTGGCACAAGCCTTTAATTCCAGCACTCAGAAGGCAGAGGCAGGTGGATCTCTATGACTTTGAGATCAGACTGGTCTATAAAGTGAGTTCCATGATAGCCAGAGCTACACAGAGAAACTCTGTCTTGAAAATATATATATATATTAATATATATATTATATCAGCACTCAGTTTCTCTCTTTTTCTCAGAGGCAATCATTTTCTAAAACACTTCTAGCACAAACAACTCAAAATGCAAAGAAATTAAAGCTCTAGAATGTTCTTTGGTTTGAAAAGTACTTTTCTCCTGGGTGTTTTTCTTCAGTTACCTAACTTGGCTCTATGACCCACAACTTGACACAGTTTCCACAGCTTTCAAGAGCTTTCTTTGTCTGAATAAAGACAAGATCAAGTTCAGAGAGGAAGAACCCACAGCAGCTTCAGCTGAAATTGCTTCCATAACAGAGGCCAAGGCTGACACCAAGGCTTCTGAGGAAGCAAACATTTCTCCCATTGACAAGAGTTTAATTGGACATCTTGAGAATCCAGTGTCATGTATGCAGATGCAAATGTTTGAAAAGTTGTTCACAGTGTACTTTGTGCCAGAAAGACTCCAATGCCAAGCCAACAAAAGCCTCTCGTTTATTCTGTTGGACTCAGTTTCTAAAGACATTTCAGTGCTCTCTGGGCCTTGTAAATTTCCACATCCAAAGACCCAATCTGTGTTTTCAAAATAATTCTTTTCCCACATGGGCACACATCAGTCTTTATCCTGCCAATCTTGCTACTTCTTGTTCTGATTTAGAAAAGGAATTAGAAAAATAATTTGTAAGGTGTTTGTGCCATCTCTAGAAGTGTAGGGTTGAATGTTCAGTAGTTTTTGGAAACCAATACAAAGTTAGCAACAGACCCCAGTCCCTTTCTCTGAATTAAAATCTTGACTGTTATGAGATGTGATTCTGTTATTCCCAGTCCCAGGGAAAGACAGCTTAGAAGATTAGCTAAGAGGCAAGTCTACTGTAACAGGTGAGCTATAGAGAAGTTGTGCTTGATAGGTAAAATAAAAAATATATTAACAAATGAGCATTGAGGAATTTATAAGCACCAGGCTCTTAATAGTCCACCTTAAATTATATAATATAGAAAATATAAAAGTATTGCCAATTTTAATATTGCTTTTATTTTGTCTTCCTTTTATCATACAACATATTTCTCAAGAGAAATTGCTAAATGTTTAAAGGTATTTTTAGCTGTGTCCTATACTTCTTCCTTCTGTGTCCGGTTGGAGTTGGTAAGCTCCTGTTAGCTCAGGTAAACTGTTTCAAAAGGTGTCCCCATCATGGTCTTGACCTCTTTGCTCATATTCTCACTCCTCCCACTTTTCAGCTAGATTTTAGGAGCTCAGCCCTGTGCTCTGCTGCAGGTCTCTGCCTCTGCTTCCATCAATTGCTGAATGAAGGTTCTATGGTGACATTTAAGACAGTCATCAATCTGACTACAGGACAAGGCCAGTTTGGGCCCCTTCTCCATTATTGTTTAAGGTCTTAGCTGGGGTCATCTTTGTGGATTCCTGGGAATTTCACTAGTGCCAAGTTTCTTGCTAGTCCTATAATGACTCCGTCAATCAAAATATCTCTTTCCTTGCTCTCCATATTTGTCCTTCCTCCATCTCAACTATCCCATTTCCTCAAGTTCTCTTCCCCTCTCCTCTTCTCCCCTCCACATTCAAACTAGACCCTCTGAATGTAGGTGACAGTTCTGTGGCTGGGGAAGACTGTGGGGCCACTGGCAGTGGCACCAAGATTTATCCCTACTGCTTGTACTGGTTTTTGGAACCTATTCTCTTTGAAGGAATACTTTGTTCAACCTAGATGTAGTAGGGAGGGCCTTGGAGATGTGCCTTACCCTCTCTGAGGAGTGGATGGGGGGAGAGGAAGGGGGAGGGTAAGGAAGGATGGTAAAGAGTGGGAACTGAGATTGGTATGTAAAATGAAAAAAGACAGTTTATTTTCTTTTTAAAAATAAAATAAAAAATAAAAATAAAATATAAAAGGTTCCAAGTCACGTGGCTAAACAAAGACAAGTAAAAAAAGATAGTATTTGTGGGGGGGGGCACTTGCACATACACACATGCATATAGATGATCCTCTGGAACTAGAGTTGCTTGTGATTATGAGTCACTCAATGTGGGTAGTGGAAATCAAACTTCAGTCTTCTGCAAGAGCAGCAAGTACTCTTAACCACAGAGACATGTCTGCAGCACCAAAAAATTTTAAATGTTTAAAGCCCTAAACTGGATATATACATAATGAACATTTTTCATAAATTAAAATTAGTTATTTCAAGAAAAGAATCTTTAACAAAAGGTTCTGCCACTCTTGTATAATGCTAACATGAAAAGTAGAGAAGAGAAATCAGAAGTCAAGAATGAAGATAAATATCTCATGAGAATAAACAAGAAACTTAAACTCAGCATTGCCTATATCTCCACTTTCAGCTGCAATACAAAAAACTTGCAAGTCACTGTTTCTGTCCTTACCACAACAAATAGAAACAAACAAGCTGAAGACCAACAATTTCCTCTGGTTAATCAGAGGACTAAAGGGCAAACCAACATTGTAAGACTAAAGAAATGGGCAAACCCAGAGTCAGAGTCAAGATTTATTCACTTGGACCATTGCTACCAAAGCCACATGCAATTAGGAACACGGAAAAGAAAATTTGGAAAAGCTGAAGGAAGATGAGTCTAACACACAGTCCACTGAAAAGTGTGAAGTGCCTGGAGCCCTGGTCTTGGTGAAGGATGTATCAACCATTTGGAGCAATCCCAAAGCAACTATAGTGAAGAGGCCTAGAGATCAGAATCCCAACACTAATGTAAAAAGTTACAAATGATGTCACATGCCTCTTATCCCATTGGTGGAGAGGCAGAGACAAGAGAGTCATGGGTAGTTGTTGGCTAGTCTAGTCAAGTCAGCGAGTTCCAGGCTCAGTTAGTGACCCTGTCTCAAAAACAAAGATAGAGTCACTGAGGAAAACATTCGATCTCAATATATGACTTCTGCATTTACCTCAACACTCACAAGAACCCACATATACACATACTGCACTGACACCTCTTTATACATACACAAATAAACCAGATATCTGCAAGTCATGTGTCTATTTTTTATTTTTCTGTTGTGAGAATTTCAAATAAAGGAGGGAGTTATTTTTACTTACAGTCCACCATGGAATGGAAAGTTATAAAATAGTGTAGCTTGAGGTACATGGTCACTCCAGCCCAAGGAATGGGGCAGCCCACGGCTACGGTATGTATGCTACCTAAATTAACCTAATCTACAAAATTCCTCATAGGCGTGCCTGGAGGTCTGTCTCCTACGTGATTCCTAAAGAATTATAAATGTTCCTCTCATATAGTTTATATCTGTTAACAGTATGAAATGGCTCTGGGTCTAATGTAATGGCCGTTGCTTTGGAAAATACTTGCTGCACACATGAGGGCTGGAGTCTGGATGCCCACAACTGATGATCACAGAGTGATGTGAAAGATGTAAGAGTAGTGGCCACTTATTCTCCCAGGAAAGAGGTGTGACTGGAATTTAGAAAGATCTCTTAGAATGGTTGGATTTTTAAACTGTGTTTTAAGGCCTGAAGACTCAGAGGAAAGAAAGAAGGTATTCCAAGCAAAGAGAATCGCAAAAGCAAGGAGAAAGAGGTGGGTGAGCATATGCATGGCATTTCTTAATGATGGAGGTCCAGTACAGCTGCAGAGGAGGTGAGATGTGTACCACTCAGCAAGAAACGGTTCTTGAATGCCAAGCTATGCAGACCTTTGTTACCCACCCCCATTCATTTCCTGGTTTCTTAACACACATTTATGTAGCCTAGGCTGGTCTCTAACTTGAAATCCTCTTGCCTTAGCCTTCTAAGTGTTGGGATTATATAGGTGTGTACCTTTTACCTGGCTTTTAAAGTTTCTTCTTAAAAAAAAAAAGTTATGACTGAACTTTTTAAAAAGAAAGTAGCCGTAGTAAGAATGTTTTAGAAGAAATGGAGAGAGTCAGACTCAGGAGGACATGGGAGATCCTGTTGCTGGGAGTCACATGAAACAAAGGTGAGTTTGAGATATTCTTAGGACTATAGTGGGCAGGATTTAATAATAGGTAAATATGGAAAATAAAGCATAAATGAAAATAAAGTATAAATACTTTTGAGGCTTTTGTATTGCATAAATTGGCAAATGAAGATTCTATTATTGAAGATAATTCTTATAAAATTAGCGAGTATTCTGGGAGAACAGGGGTGGCTGCACCTAATATAGCTATAATATGAGAGCACTTGGTGGAGGCTGCTGCTGACACCCTACAACAGATCTCCAGTCTAAAATGACACATTTGTTTGGCAGAGCAAGTAGGAGTAAAAAGAAAAACGGACTTGACTAATAACTGTATATAGTATTTTAGGTGGAGTTTTGAAGTTCTCTAATCCTTATGTCAGAGTCAGTGAAGGAAGAAAGGCTGAAGACTTGGGTGTTCCCAAATGTCATCAAAAGAAAGTGAAACTGCTGGACATGGTGACTCAAGCCTGTAATCCTAATACTAGGGAAACAAAGACAGGAAGATTGCAGGTTTGAGCTCAGTCTGGGATACCCAGGGAGACGCCTTAAAAACAAACCAAAATGAAGCAAAAATAATAATATAAAATAAATCAAAAACAAAGAGAAAGTGAAGGATTGGAGAAAAGGGTGTGGTACAAAGGAATAAGAAATAGGAAGTGGGGAAAGTGTAGCAGAGAGAGACGGGTAAAAACACAGTAAAGTCTTATTTAGAACACAGGGAAGGAGATAAACTTCCTCTTCTAGATAACTGCTCTTCTAATGACAACAAAATTGAAAACTCTTCTTGTATTTTTCTGTTTGTTAACAAGAGACAAATAAAAGAATATCTGAGGTATGGATGCTGACAGAGAGGTTGATCTTACTTTGCAGAAAAGTAATTGGAAGGTTTTGTACCGAGTGAAGAATGGCAGAAAGGAAAAAATAGATAAAAAAGAAAAGGGAGAAATTTTATTTTATTAGAAGTTTTTCAGAACATTTGGTAAGTCTATGACAAAATGCTAGCAAGGGAAAAGACCAACACAGTATGGTTTGGTGCAGTAGTATCAGGCTCTTTGCAGAAAAGAATGTATCAGCATAGTCCCTTACAGACAAAGAACACCTTTACATTTGGTTGCTGCAGGAACAATCCGAAGTAGATGCAGCTGAATACTTGTATCTTTCTTGTTAAAGTTTTGTATAAACTAAAACTTTAAAATTAAGCTACCTACACTTTGTGTCAGTTCCTATGGATGGCAGCAATCCACAAACTTCTGCCTTTTAGTCCATGGCAAAATCTATTATCTCAGAGCCTTGCTTTGCCTTGGAACTTTTTGCTGTATGTAACTTCTAACTCTGTCAATCATGTCAAGGGAGAAACTAAAGCAGCAGAGTCAAGAACTCTAGGGAGAGGGTCAATCCTGGAAGGCTCCTAGCACCAGCGCTGGATGACCCTGAAAGGTGGTATTTAGCGTCTTTGAAAATCATGGGATACTTTTAGTGCAAGGGCGCGGGGTGGGGGAGTCTCCAGTATAAAACATTCATTGCTTGATCTTTAGCAAGGAAGATAACTCTTTTATGAATCAAACAATCATGCTGATAACTATTTTATCAAGTGAACAATCTTTCAATGGTAGATAGTGTGAATAAAGTCAAACTTACCAGTGCTGAATTTTCTTAAGGTAAAATACACCTGCAATACTGCTTGTCACATGCATAATATGTGAAGACTTGGATATCAAGTATTAAGAGAATGATCTGCTTCTGAATCTTTGGATCATTAAAGACTTTTTAAAATATACTGAACAAGTCTCTGAACCATTAAATACCTTTTAAAATATACTGAACATGATGATTTTCAGTTAAATGAATCTACTAACCTTTACTACTTAGCAAGCATCTACAAGTAGGACATGGAACAATATAAAACTCAGCTAGGAAATAGAAAGACAAGTGTAACTCTGTGCTGACCTCAGTCTGACTGTGAGGAGGACCCAAAGCCGACAATCATTCATGTAAATTCATCCATATAGAGGGGAGACCCAGGGAAACCAGAAATTCTTATGATCCTTGAATCCATATCAGTATTAAAAATTAAATAAAAATTTTTGTTTGTGTCTGTGTGTTATAGATGTTTTGTGTGAATGCATATGACTGCATGTATTCATGCCTGTAGACGTCCAAAGCTGATATCCAGCATTTCCTCCATCTCTTTATCTTATTCATTGTGGCAGTGCCTTTTAATTGAACACAAAACTTTCCAGCAAAAGTAACTTGGGAACACACAGGAGATATCCACTTTGCCCCAGGGAACCCCTATCTCTGTTTTCCAACCTCTGAAAATACAGGCATGCAACTACACCTACCCTACACTGGCATTTGATGTAATTAAATATGTGATAGATTACTCTCTTGCTCAAACTCAGTGTTCTATTTTTTATCTGGCATATAGCACATACTCAGTAAACTGCTGAGATATTAATATTCGCTGAATAAAATAGTAACTAAAAAGAAGCACACCAGTTGGTCCTACTACTTTGATATATTACAGAGAGGAACCCAGTGCTGAATGGGGTGGCTCACACCTATAACCCCACCATTTGGGAGGTTGCAGCAAGTTTGAAGGCAGACTTGGCTACATACTGAGTTCCTGAGCAACTGAAGTACAGAGTGGAAAATTGTGTTATAACAAAACAGGAAGGGCAGAAGAAAATAAAAAGAGAGAAGGGAGAAGGGACAAAGAAGAGACAGAGAAAAGGAAGAAATAAGGGAGGAAGAAGCACGCAGAAATGAGAACAGACTAATAATCCAACAATCGCAAGCACATGAATGGATTATTTATTTTTAAAAGCTAAGTGGTTTAGGAAAAGTGGGAGTGGGGGAGAGAAAGTACATTTTAGAGCTCTAGCTCCAGGGCAAGTAATAAAAGTTTTTGCTTTAAATTTTTTCATAATACTGTGAGCAAAAGGGAAGTCTATTCCATCATATCAGCCTCCGGGGCAGAAAACACTAGCCTCCTGAGCTAAATCAAACTGGCATGGGCTCTCAGACTTCCAGGCAGCTACCATTGGTCTCTGCCTTCCATGAGGCTAAACCTGGCAGACAAAAGGAAGCAAAATAAATTTCCACTTATTTTATAGGCTACTTCTTTGCTCTCATCAATTAATTATAAGAGTCCTGCAAGCCCATCTTGCATTCCCGGTGTTCCCTATTAGGATGTTGGCAAGCAACCTCTCTCCAAAGACACAAAGCTAGCAAGTTCATGCATATGTGCACACATGCACACACACACACACACACACACACACACACACAACCAGTTTTTAGTCATGGTACAATGTCCTTAAGTTGTTCACTAATGACAACCCTCTGTGTCATCTACTTTAAATTCCCTAAATCAGTAAAAATTATGAGGATACACCAGTATTTAGGTTTGAAGTGTGGAATCATAGTGGAATTCAAACATTCTTGTTTAGGTTTTTTTGTTTTGTTTTGTTTTTGAGACAATATCTCACCAAGTAGCCTAGACTGCCCTTGAACTCAGAGCAGTCCCCCTGCCTAAGCATATCCAGTGCTGGAATTACAAGTGTGTATCATCAAACTTGACAATTTTATTACATTTAGTGTGTGTGCACACACACACACACACACACACACACACACACACTATAGTGAATATGTAGAAATCAGTGGACAACTTGTAGAATCAGTCCACTCATTCCAAGCCAGGATAAACTTAACTCAGGTCATCAGAGCTGTTAGTAAGGTCAAAGGAGTTTCAGCTGTACCTTGGTCTTAGGTTTATAGTAAGGATTAAATGGGGCAATATAAGGAGGAAGTTTAAATGGACAGTTAAGTGTGTGGCCAGAGCTCTATACATTATCAACCTTGAACATTTCATCTCTGAATGGCACGTGTTCTTTGGGAAAAGAGCCTAAGAAAGTCAGTCTTTTTCACCAAGCGAAACATTTACTCTACATCACCAGATAAACTTGAAATAAATAGGTAACCGCGATTTTATTCTGGGATTATGTATTTGTTAAACATAGTGCACAAAGAAATATTTTAATAATTAAATAAAATGCCCTTTTAAGTGTCCTCTAAAAAAATATCCAAGGTCCTTCCAGCTCTAAAATGTTGTGATCTATGATAAAATTGATAAGGAAACAATTTTCTGGAAATCATGGGATTATCTGACAGCATTGACTGGAAACAACTGAGACCCAGACTGGGAGCCTGTAACAGTATAGGAGAAAATATTGCCTTCTTTTCTCTACCAACTGAAGTCTCAGGCTCTGCTTGCAAATGTGGTAAAGAAAGCAAATGAGCTGTATCTGCAGACAAAGAAGAATGTCAAGACTCACAGAATCCCAAGCAGAGCAGAGGAAGTATGTAGAATTCCATGAAATAATTCAAAACTTCACCCTTGATCAAAGAACATGCAAGAAATTTAACTCGGGAGGAATTTATCTAAGTGGCATCATTTTAGAGATTAAAAAAGTAAAAGCTAGTGATGGGACAATGGTTCAATTTGTAAAGTGCTTACCATGCAAACATAAGGACCCAACACCCACTTCAAAGCCAGGTGCAGTGGTGCATGGATGTGACCCCAGCACTGGCAGGGTGGAGACAAATGGATTCCTGGACCTCACTGGCCAACTGATCTAGCTGAATCAGTGACCCTGGGGCTCAGGACGTGCTGTCTCAATAGTTTAGGGAAGAAAACCCTTGAGGAAGATACTTGATGTTGACTATTGGCCCCACAGGCTCATGCACATGTGTGCATACACATAGAAACACATACACACACAGACAAAGATCAAATGACAGACTCAAGGTCAACTGGTTTTTGTGGAACCTGGGATCTAGGAAACAGAGCTGCAGCAGTGACCAACTGTGTTAAGGCAGCTTTTATGTGTTGTACACAAATATAAATTACGTTTTTCCTACTGGGACATAATTAGCTTTCTTCATTCACCTGCAACTCAACCAGTCCTTGTCTAAGGAAAACAGACACTGTTCATGGTCTCGTCCTCAAAGAAAATGTCTGGTTTTACATGCAAGTCAGTGACACGGTTCCTCCTTTAGAAGTACCTGTGCACTGTGGGAACACAATAAATATTATAGTGGCAATGAGGACTCAAAAAACAAAAGCAGGGGAGAACATATTACAAGCAAGAAACAGTTCAGGTATATTTTGTTTTAAGCAAACACATATACTCAAATCCAACTAAAGAAGAAAACAGAGCGCAGGAGTCTAGTGATTATTTAACAACTACATAGAACCAAACTTCTCTCGCTTAATTCCGAGAAAACAGTTGAAAGCCTGCGTGTCTGCTGTCTGCACTTCATATCCACTGTGCTGGTCATGTGTTTGTTCACTATGTTTGTTCACTTAATTCATTTGATTTTACTTCATAGTCATTTATTACTTATTGAGAACTATTAGGTGTGACAACTCAGACACTGGCAACTCAAAAAGCGAGCTTTTCACACTGAATTGAAAGAATGAGGTAGAAAGTGAAAGAAACTCCCAAAGCGCCCCCACCCTACCCGGTAAAGTCTCCCTGCAGCTCAGGAGATTAGAGACCATTCAGATAGGGGCTGAATGCAGTCCTAGGTAGATGAGGTGCAGGGCAGGGCTACGAGTGACAGACAGCAGCAGCTGGGCTCTGCCTCGGGGGTTTCAGTGTGACTGGAGGCAGTCCCAGGCCTCAGCTGGTGGCTCTGCAGCCGCCAGGAAGCTCATTGGTAGCCAGGCTGCTGGCCTCCGCCCGCCCACCCGCCCTCCCAGGAGAAGCCGGTCGCCCACAGCCCTGGTGCACTCACCTAGTCCCAAGGCTCTGCTGAGCAGCGGCGGCCACACCCGGGTGAGGCCTGCAGGCAACCGGGCCGCGTCCGGGGGCGGGAACGGGAAGGTCGCTCGGGTCGCACTGGGCCCTTAGGGCTGGCCTCCGGAGGCCCCAGGAGCTGCCCCCAGCGGCGCCCTGGGTCTTCAAGCCTGGCTTCTTCACACCGTGACAGCTGAGGAGACCGCCCAGACCAGTGTCCCGCGGACGATGGTGCAGCCCACCTTGCCTCAGCCTGAGGTCTGGGCTTTAACAGAAGTTGTGGCTGGACGGACCTGATCTGGACTGGTGTCTGTCTTCCTGAGCCTGGCTTAGGCCAAGTGGGGTCCTCTGGAAACCTTGCGCTGGGAACTGTCAAACTCCTCCCCAAGGGAAGAACTGAACAGTTATTTTGCCCATGCCGGAAATAATCCAGCACTGGGGAGGCTGAGCAGACAAGGAGCTCTCCCAGGACTTTGAGGCTTAGCAAGGGATACAGACCGAGTAAGACCCTGTCTCAAAAACAAAACAATACACCAGGTTTTTTCCCTTCCTACACGGTTTAAAGACTGTAACAGAGGTGTCTGTGGAAGGCAGAGGATGTGATCTAAACTAGGTAATCAGAAATTCTTGTTTGTTTAGGCATTATAAGGTGTCCGGGAAAGAAATACGCTTTACTACTCACAAAGCATGTATGCACGTGTTTCTAACGTTTTTATTATTATTATTATTTTAGTGAATACAAATTCCTTTGCTTAGCCAGACTCTTATCAAAGTTATCTTGGTGAAACACTTCACAGTTCCTGCCTTCCCTCTTAACCACAAACACCAAGGAAAAACTTAGGCATGCTGATGCATGTGTGTGTTATCTCAGAACTCAGAAGATGAGACAGAATGATTGTAAGTTTTAGACCAGCCTGGACTGCATAGGAAGATGCTAAGAAAAAGAAAACTCACACAAGGAAGAACATTTAGAGTCCTTTCATCTGTCTGCACATAATTCTCAGATAACAATGTTTGCTAGTCCTGTTGCCTTCCACAAAGTATCATCTCTGTCAGATATTCAAGGGTCTTTACAACAAGGCCCTAGCTTGTCTTTCCACAAATAGTAGTATCCAGCCCCACTGGGTTACATTTTTCTGAAACTATCTGGGCAAAGAATAGGTTGTATTATTTCTAATTTTTTATAATTGTTATTTTTGTAAAATGCAATAAAAAATCTACCAAGTGTATATTAAAAGCTATAAAATGACAAACTCTAGTTTTTGTTTAAAAATGTATACAGATTGCAACAAGGAAAAAAATGCCCTATTTTCCATTTCTAGCTGCTAACCCTCAGATCTGTACTTAGTTCATATGCACCAATAAAAACAGCCCATAGACTGTCTCTGAGACTTGTTCTCAGCGTGTCAGATGCATTAACTTCCTGACCTCATCTCGTGCTGTTCCTCTCACACTGAAAAGGATTGAACCTCTCCAGCATTGACTCCAGTGTAGTAAGAAGAGGAGTTTAACTTTCATTGCATGCTATTTACTAAGATGGGTGAATTATCTGCAGGTGTGTGTCAACCCTATGAGCTAGGCATTATTATTATTTCCACTTTACAGATGAGGAAGCTGAAAGCTGGGGAGGTCAAGTTACAACGAGTGAAGTCAAAGTCAACATTCTAAACTGATCTGGCTTGATTCCAGGGTCCATCTTTGCGAACACTGTATTGGCCCTTTTACCATGAGGCCTCCTCACTAGCCGACAGAAGTTAATTACTCCATTCATGTCCCTCTATTGTAGTCCCCTCCCACCCCACTGGTTTTCATTTTATTCCTGTCTGTTTCATAACGGTTAAATTTCTGATATAGCGACATCAATATAACCCCACAACTCTTAGCAATGCTCTCTCTAACTGAAATACCCTGATAGTCCTGAACTTGGCTCGTACAAGTCAGTGGAAGTGGAGCTTATTCTTTGTGCTACCGCACTCTTCCGGGGTTCATGTTGAATTATTTGCTACATCTATGAAGCCATATGACATTTGATGCATTCATTTTCCTTACTAGTATAATTTGGATCTGCCCAGTCCCAGCCACAAGCTCTCTTCTTGCATGCTTGGTCTGCAGCTGATGGTTTGGCTTGGGGAGGTTTTTGAAACTTTAGCAGGTGGAAAACTAAATTACTCTGTGCATACTTTTGAGTGTTGTACCCATAATTCCTTCCACATTCTCTGCTCCTATCTGCCTTCTTGTTTTCCTGCTTCTCGTTGCTATTGTAATGTTATGCCCAAGTGCACAGAGCCAAGCAGCAGTGAACTGAATCTTTTGAAATCACAACTAAGTAAACTCTTCCTTTCTTAGTTTGTTCTCTTTGGTATTTTTGTCACAGCTTCTTAAAATTAACTAATACACTTAGTGAAAGTGGTTTTACTTATTTATATGGACAAATATTTACCAACATATAGTATATCCACTACATTCTGAGTACCGAGAGCAATGTCTGGCATATTACCCACTATAGGCACTCAATATAGGGTTGTTATAAGTCCTGTAGACTAAGATGACCAGAATACCATGAGGGTAAGGGACAAGTGATTGGCAAATCCAAGTGAGGACAGATTGGTGAAATAATTTGAAGAGTTGGCTATGCTTTCCAAATCCTAGTTGTCACCAATTCCTCTAGTCCCAGAAATAGGCACCTGGTTTGACACAAAGCACTAAGTTCATAGAAAACCTAAGATAATAGCCTATGTCACACAAGTCAAGATCAGTGTGTGAGCTGGTCTAAATCCCATAATAATAATACTATTTTTTTCCCACACAGGATTTCTCTGTGTATCCCTGGCTGTCCTGGAACTAGCTCTGTAGACCAGGATGGCCTCAAACTCACATAGATCCACCTGCCTGTGCCTCCCAAGTGCTGGAATTAAAGGCATTCACCACCCGGCCATAATGCTGCTCTTAATTACAGTGAATCTATGGGTGATAGAATTGAGTATTCATACTGAAGTAAACAAGAATTGCAATGTTTAATCAACTTACACTACCTAAAATCAAAAATAAAGAAGTCTAGAGAGTGACCCTGTTTTCAAAAGAATTGCTCAATGTTTATTTTGAACATCATATTCTATAATTATTTGATTAATCTTTTAGTTTTGCCAGAACAGAAGCACTTTTTCCCCCGAGACAGAGTTTCTCTGTGTAGCCTTAGCAGTCCTGGAATTTTCTCTGCAAACCTTGCTAGCCTCAAACTCACAAACATCTGACTGCCTCTGCTTTCTGTGTGCTGGGATTAAAGTCATGTGCCACTGCAAACAACCTATTAAATTTATTTATTTATATTTTTATTGGTGTTTTGTCTTTATATATGTCTGTGTGAGGGTGTTGGATCCTGGAATTACAGATAGTTGTAAGCTGCCAAGTGGGTGCTGGGAGATGAACCCAGGTCCTCTGGAAAACCAGTCAGTGCTCTTAACCGCTGAGCCATCTCTCCAGTCCCTGAGATCCAGCATTTGTTTTTTGTCTCATCTGTTTTGAGATGTAAATGTCCTAAAAACAGACCAGTAAGTAGGAATGACTCATTAATAAGGTTGACTTTGTACTTGATAGTGGATGAGAACACTGCTAATAAAAGACACATCTTCCTCCTCTCTCTGCTACTCAGTATTGAGGTGGTGAAGGGAGTAGCCATTGTCATATGGAAGGACTGGCTAGTTCAGGAGCTCTTGAACGTGAGAAATGGGTAAAGAAAGCACCACTGATTGGTACTGAAAGACCTCCACATTTTCAGGATTAGGTCATCCTGGGCATCCATCTTGGGTCTCTATTCTGTACCTGTCTGTGTGCCCAGTACAAGGAACTATGTTAGTAAGAAGAGCAAGGCATTGCTTTTCCTTGATGTCAGCAAGGAGTCTAGTTGCTTTATTTGACCCCACAGATTAAAATAGTAACTAGACCAACCCCGAGAATATGTGAGTTCTGACTCCCCTACTAAGCATGTGTAAACATCTCTGTTACAGTTCTAAATTGTTCCCGGTCCACCGTCATGCTACAGTACTTCATATCTAACTACTGAGAATTCTGTTAGGAGACAGTCAGCATGCATCTCCTAGTCTCCTTCTAGGATTTCCTTTTCTGCAGGATTTTCTCATTCATAATGACTTCAGAACCCATCTTTTGGGGCCATTCTCCTGCCTACCAGGAAACATATAGCACAGCATATATAATAATTCAGAAATAGATGTCTTAAACAGCAAGCATATTATTCCTTAGTTTGGATTTAAGCTTCCACAATAAATGCTAGATTGTGGATCATCCTGAGTGTATTCATCCTCCTATAATAATTTATTGCCCTTCTGGGCAACCTTTGCTCCCTCTTTCCACATGTTTATAGAAGAATAACACCCCTGCCAATCACATAAGACTCAACCTGCCTTCTTCATGTCCACAGAAGTAAGTTTGCAGATGAAAATATGACTCAAACTTGGCCAAATTCCCCATTAAAATTAGTACAATTCCATGAAAGAGAAAGAGTAGATTCTTCTGGGCACATGAAAGACAATAGAGGTTGTTTTGTTTAAACAGTTTTCCAGTCACAAAAAAAGGGCACATGTGTGGGGGGGGAAAAAAAAAAACAGCCAACACCAGAAAAGAAGTAGAAGCAACTAGTTTACAAATGGAAAGCGTTGATACTGTCTGAACCATAAGATCCAGATATGCCAAAAGCTAGATAAGAACATTTGAAGCTACACATACAAGCAAATTTCTGCTTTTCTTTAGTATTTAGATCAACATTTCTGTCATTTGCTCTCATAAGGCTCTTTATTTATGTACATGAATTAGTTTGGTAACACTAACAATTCCTGGAATGCCATGGCTGCAGCTGCTAAGACCCTATAAATGGCTCTTGTGGTTATATCCAATGGTTCAGAAAATTGCCCCAGGTTCCACTGTACATTAAACCCTCTCACTCTATTTCTTTTTCTTTACTTTTATCCTATAGTCTGGTACCTGGATCTCTTTGGACTGACACTTCACAGTAATTGAGTCTGACTTCCTATTTCAGCTTTACCCCTCTTCTTGTTTCTGTTGCTGTGATAAACACTATGACCAAAATCAACTTGGAAAGAAAGAGTTTATTTAGCTTACACTTCTAGGTACTAGTCCAACACTGAGAGAAGTCGAGATAGGAACACAAGGCAGGAAGCTGGAGGCACAAACTGAAGCTGAGACCATGGAAGAACGTTTTTACTGGTTCAGCCCTGAATGCAGTTCCTGAAACAAGACTAGGCTATATTCTTTTCATCACACTAGGCAGTATTTCTGATCTCTCTGGTCAAATCAGTACACCTAAATAAGACATTATTTTTCATAGCAACAATGACTGATTCGGTTTGTCTCCTCAAATGGGTTCTGTGGTTAACCGCTGAGGCCCCATGGAAAGATGATCATTTTCATTTCTTGTCATTCTCTTTGGGTTTTACATTCTGAGAATTTTTTAAACCTAATGTTAAAACCTCCTGTAAATCTCACAAACTATTCAGTATTTTCCACAAGTTGGGTGATCAAAATTGTGATAGAAATAGGTAAGAAAGAATAAGATTTTACGGGGAGATTAGTCATTTAAATAGGAAAGTCTTAAAAATCTGCATCATCTAAAGCACCTCACCCAATACCAAGGAAACTACTGTGTGTTTTGTTCTCTAGGACTATACTCTAAAGTTCATAGCAGAGTTTCAGCTGTCATTACTTTCAGGATGTGGTTGTAATTAGAGATAAACTTTAAAGAAATAATCAAGTCCAAATCCAATATGACTTTTGCCATTTCTAGAAGGAATTAAGACACAGACACATAGAGAAGAATGGCTATGTGAGAACAGCTAAGAAGATACTCATCGACCAGCCAAGGAGAGATGCCTCAGGAGAAACCAGTCCTTCCAGATCCTTGATCTCAGACATACATCTTCTCCCAGCTGTGAGAAAACAATTTTTTGTGTTTACGCCATTTCTTTCCTAATACTTTGTTACAGCATCTCCAACAAACTCTTACGATCTCCCACTAATTATTTTAAGTTGGAATCTTTCTCTATAAATTCTTTGGAAAAGAACAGTAGGAATCTCTCCCTGGCTTCCTCTATCTGCCTCTAATGTTATCTGTGGAATTACCACTGCACACTTTATCTTCAACCAGAAATTAAAGAACTGGATCTGAGGTTTGAGCAGTGAGTGGGAAATAAATCTATACCTATAATCTCAATACCAAAGAGACTGAGGCAAGATGATTAGAAATTTGAGCCCAATCTGGGTTGTACAGCAAGGTCCTGTCTCTAAAAACAAAATGAAGCAAGCAACAACCAAAAAGCCATGATCAATAACAACTTCTTTTTCTCCTCTTCTTATCCTTCTCTATTTTCTGAAAAAAAAATGTGCAAGAGATTGATCTAGGCAAACAATGTTTATGTCTATGTATGTAGGAGTGGGAGTAGTAGTAATGTATGGTGGCCCAGAGAAGGTTCTGGTATTTGAGTGAGACATCTAGTATCTATAAAAGGTAATAGGATCCAAAACTTGCTGACCTGGCATAGGATGTGTTTTGAAGGTCTGATAATTCTACACAAGGCTATGTCAAGACATATTAGCATAGGAAAAGAGAGTTTGAAAAGGATTCCATTCCATAAACAGCCAAATTAACTGAATAGACACTTCTCAAAGGAAGTACATATGGTCAATAAATCTTTGAAAAGTGTTCACATTCTTGCTCACCAGAGGAACAAATTAAAACTATCCTGAGTCTATTTTACTGAAGTCAAATGGCTATCATCAAGAAAACAAATGACAATAAACACCTTTAAGGGTGTGTTTTGGGGGGCAGGAGAAGCAAATACACTGCTGGTAGGAATGTAAACTGGTGCAGTCTCTGTGGGAATCAGTGTGAAGAGTCCTCAAATAAACTAATAAACACAGAACTAACGTATGTTCGGTGTATATATCAGATTACATAACCAAATAAATTTAACTGCATACTCATAGACAAAATATCCATTTTTATCATATCACTATTCATATTTTCTTAATATGGAGCCTCCAAGATTCCCAACAAAATATGAACAGATAAATAAAATGTAGAACATATGTACAATGGGTTATATCCAGCCATAATGAGTAATGAAACTCTTTCATTTGCAGAAACATGGAAGGAACTAAAGATCATTTCAAGTAAAATATGATAGATTGGATCATCACATTATCTCTTTGGTATGCAGAATCTGAGTAAAAATATACACACACACAATGGAACAAGAAGGGAAGATTTAGGGGGAGGAAGGAGACTAGCAAGAACATTGATGCTGCCACCGTCCTGACAGCAGGAGGCAAATGTGAGCAAAGTACAATGACAATTATGTATGTTGAGGACATTTTTAGGATGACCTCCTTCAAGTGAGGTATTAAAAGCTGAAAAGTCTCCATTGCTCTCTGAAACCCCTCCCCACAGAGGAAGAGCCCAATGAGGACAGATAGATGGTTATGTAGAGGAGAGATTAAATACATTAAGTGAATTTGGAGAGCTACTGTGGCATAGCTATTACTTCCAAACTGAAACATTTCTTTCCAGAGGGAGGAGAAAACTGATAAGACTCGGGAAGTAAACAAAACCTAAAGGGTTCAGGAAATTTGCAAGATTCAGAAAAACCCCTTCTCAAGGTTATAAAACTTGTCAGCTACTGCTAGGGGGAGGAGATGCTTCATCTAGCCAAGTTGCCTGAGTTTTATGCAGACATGCAGCTTTGCCAAGTTATTCTTTATGTTGTGGTTGACTTCCCAGTGACTTAGCTGTCTGTGACCTTTGCTGTAAGTAAGTCTTCACCTATAGCCCTATAAATAATTTCAATAAACTCACTGGTTCATTAAGATAGACTAGGGTAGGATTAATTCTATGGTTTGTCATTAGTTCTCATCCATCTGAGATAAACAGGTATTTGTTCATGTCTTCCAGGAAAAGTCACACAACAGCCAGCTACCTCATTCTTTGAGAGGGTGTGTGTGATGATGAATCTCAGCTGTGATCTTGACGGGATCTAGGATGACCTGGGTGAGGAGCTCTGTGCATGCCTCTGGGTACGACCTGGGTGAGGGAGGAGCTCTGTGCATGCCTCTGGGTACGACCTGGGTGAGGGAGGAGCTCTGTGCATGTCTCGGGGGAATTAACTTGACTAGTTCAATTGAGGTGGGAGATCCATCAACTCTGGATAACTCCATCCCTGAGCTCAGACCCTGGACTGTATAAAAGAGTCTATTTTTCTGTCGCTGTGACAAAACACCAGAACCAAGGCAACTGATAAAAGAAACCATTTGTTTGGGGGACTCATGGTTCCAGAGGGTTCAATTTCACAACTATCATGGCATTGAACATGTCAGCTTGTGGACAGGTATGGCACTAGAGCAAAAGCTGACAGCTTACATGCTCATCTACAAGGTAGGAGACAGAGAGGGCTAACTGGGAATGGTATGGACTTTTGAAGCCTCAAACCCTCCCACCCCCAGTGACCCATCTCCTCTAACAAGAACAGCTCCTAATCTTTCCGAAACAGTTCAACTGAGGACTAAGCATTTAAATAAATGAGTTTATGGGAACCATTCTCACTCAAACCACCACAGCAAACTTAGCATAAGCATTCATCACTTTCTGACTTTTGACTATGATGCATATGTTCATCTCCCAAAGTTCCTGCCAGTGTAAATTTCCCCAATGTATTCATTGCTTGTGG
The DNA here is from genome assembly GCF_982192425.1 of Myodes glareolus. Lineage (NCBI taxonomy): Eukaryota > Metazoa > Chordata > Mammalia > Rodentia > Cricetidae > Myodes > Myodes glareolus. The sequence goes on along the minus strand of NC_142044.1, from coordinate 476,674 downwards.
ACAAAATGGGGGAGTCTTATGGATTTCCCTCCTCCACACCGAAAGCAATGTTTCAATTCTGAAGTAATAGCTATACCACACTACCTTCATTTCACTTAATACATTTAATCATGCCTCTAGGTACCCAGTATTCCATCTATCTTTTTCATATCATTTGAGCTCCTGTATGTCACACTACAGGACACACAAGGTAGGGTCAGCCTACCTTGGGGATGCCTATCCACCCCATTCAAGCTCCATAATATTGTATCAAGCAATCCTATCAACCAATTAGGCCTCCTATTATAGGTAACCAAACTGAGAGTCAAAAAAAAAATTCAACTCACATACCACAAAGACACTGTAAATCCATATTGTTTTTGTAAGGTATTTTATAACAATAATGAGAAAATGAACTAATATACCAGGAATTAAAACATGGCAAAGCATTCTGTGAATAAGCCCTGTGGTTTTGGATTATAATTGGTGATAATAATGTTGATAATATGTTTCAATGCATAAACACTTTGTGTTTGAAGACATAGATATTAGAGAAATAAAGGTCGAAGTATACACATCGAGGCATATGTATTTCTTATAGGTTCACATATGACGAAGGGTGATAAACAATGACAACGAAACACTAAGCACACTGGGTAACCAGATACTGGTTTCTGAACACTATTCTCCAGTAAAAGACATCCAGGGTCTTTGGATAATGCCTGATTTCAGAACTGGGCTAAATAAAGTAGCAGAGGAACCTGGAACTTCTTTTGAATATTAAAGTAAGAAAATGCTAGAAGAATTTAACAACATGCCTCATCAAAAGTACATAGAGTCCCAGTTGAATGAACTCTTACTGGCCAAATATAAAACAATATAAATATGAAAATGAATAATGATAGTAACAAACTAATACTCCATAAATGAAATAAGAATACACACAACATAAATAAAGACCAAATTGAAAGTGTGACTAGGCTATTGATGCAAACTCAAAAATATCTCCCCACAAGATACTAATGATAAAGGGCAAGATGCCTGGAAAATGCCACCTTAATCAGAGATCAATGTCAACATCAGTCGTAATGAGGCGGATCTAAATCCTGTGCAACTTAATGGGTTGTAATGAGAGATATTACATCAGGGCTGTGATATTCTGCTATGATGTATTGCCTGAATCTACTCATGAAATCTTACCAGATGCATCTACATTGAAAGCATTCTATAAAATAACTACTTAATCTTTAATTCTGCAAGTGTCAAGGTCATGAAGGTCAAGTAAAGAGTAAGTATGTTGCAAATTGAAGGAGACTGAAGACATTGGACATAAAGTTCCAACACAGTTTTCATACTGAAATCTTCTCTTAAAGCATGCCATTGAAGCGAATAGAGAAACCATCTGTTGAGAGAAGTAACCACATGGATTTCCTGGTTTGGTACTTGCATTGAAGAGATAAAGGAGAATGTCATTTTTTATCCTTTTAGAAAATACATCTGAATATTGGAATCATGGGCCATCCCATGATTCAGCAGCCTCTGCTCTGATTCTTTAGAAAACCAGTGTGCTATGCAGCTTTTCTGTGCACTTGGGATTGTTTCCAACTTTAAAAAAGAAAGTACATTATATTAAAGAGAGATTTAAAAACAGAATTAGATAAAGGAGAGTTGTTGAAATCTATATTCTCTACTTTCAGTCAGAATAACTATGGCATCCAGACCATTGTCCCTAGCAAATTTTAGTGAATAGGTCTGCTCTTCCCCCCAATTCCCACCAATTACTTGTGGCTACATTAAATCCTAGCTGGAGAATTCTGAAGTTGGCCTTATCAAAGAGCACAGGAAGATGGATTAATGATGCATGCTATGAATGAATAAATGGCCGAAAATCTTAGTGATTTCCACTTTTCCCTAGACTCATATAAACCTTGACACTGGCAATAAGGTAAGGCTTGTGACCTTGGTACTTCTTCACGAGAGTACTGAGGAACATATAGAGGGAGGGAGGGGACAGGACAAGGACTCTGAAATCAGAAAGACAGGCCTCAGTGACAATATGAGAGAGCCTAGCGAAAATGACAGGTGAGGAAGAGCTTATGAGCTGACCAGAGCTGTTTGGAAGTACAGGTAATTTAGATGTCTAGTACCCCCACATCAGCAAGGGCTGCTGATATTCTGCACACAAAATAAACATCACCTATATGATCTACTCAGTAATGATGACATGGTTCATTTTCCATTGCTATAACTGAATACCACAGGCTGCGTAACTTGTGAAGAATGGCAGTTTATTTAGCTTACAGCTCTGAATGCTGGTAAGTTTAAAAGCAAGATGCCAGCATCTGGCCTTAACTTTCCCATTGCATGACAACATGGCAGAGGGCACCTGGTAACAAAACAGAGCAAGCACAGGCTAGCTTCGTCTCTCTCTTTCCTTTGTTTTAAAGCCACTAATCCCAATCTGGATCCTTAGTCTTATGAATTTATCTAATCACAATTACTTCCCAAAAAGATTTCCACATTTAGACAATATTAGTGTATGAATATGGGGATTAAGCTCCTAACAAATGAACTTTCGGGGTCCTCTTTAAACTGTAGCAGGCAAGTATAGGAAGGCTAGTGATTAAAATTTTCTGTTCTGTTGCCATTCCAAGATTCTGATCTGAGAATGGTTAAATGACTCATTCCAGGTCACACAGAAACACCCAGAGCATCAGTCATAAGTTATATATAAAAGCAATGTCAGAGCAGAAATAAATGAGATCTTTCAATCAGCAAGGCAATCCCACAAACCACCAGCTTACGCGCTAGACCATTCAGCTAAAAGTTGGGTGGATCCTTGCTCATCGTACTGCTGAGGTTTTCAAAAAGGACAGGAGGATAACAAATAGAGTTTGCCTGTGGTTTCTTGAGGGCTTGTTTCTCAACACAAACTAAAGAAAAAAAGTTCTTTGAAGCTAAAACGGAGCACCAAGTCAGACCGCATTTGAAAAGAGTACTGTAACCCAGTAGGCCCCTAAAACGTCATGTTAGCTTTCGAAGGCGTTCTCAGTTGCTGTAACAGAATGCCTGGAACACAGCCAAGCAGCTTTAGAAAAAGCCCAGTTCCTTAGACACAAATGACACTGCCGAAAGAAAATTAAAAGAAAAAATGGAGCGGGGAGGTCACGTATGGTAGCCTGGCATCTTGCTCTTACAGCTGCTGAATCATATTCATACAGCATCCTGTGAAGAGAATCCCATGAGAGTCCCACAGGAACCGCAAGCTAGAGAGTCGTCTATGATCCAGGTCACTAGTGCTTGCTCAGATTATCAGGAAACACTGGGAATGCCCACGGAAATATTTCCCTGTCTCTTATTAATGGAATGGACAAGATTGCCTCTGGGTGTGGGGGTGCTGCTCAGTGAAAGAAGAAAATGAAGTGGTGACTAAGAAAAAGAGTCATTTCTAATCTCTTTTCCTCCCACAACTGAGATCCAGGGATTGAAACTGGACCCTTCTCTTGCCTTGTGAGGAGGAAACACAAATGCAGAGCTAGCCCATTCTCACCAGGCAGACGAGCCAAGCCGGAACCCTTCTCCCACCCGCACAGATGCCTTGGGCTCTTTCTTTTCAGATTGTTGGGAGCAAACAGATGGCTGCAGAAGCCTGGATTTCAAATTTATGAATGGAAATTTAAACAGATGTTAGCAATCAAGATGGCATGTAAGATTTTTTTTTCATACCATGTTTATAGCCCTGCCTCCTTCACATAAATGGGAGATGTGGGTCATAAAAGGGTAGTTTTTGATCTTGGGGACAGCCTGGATCCAACATGGTGATTATGTAGCACAGTAACGGAAATATTGAAAGAACAAAGGAAGAAAACACTAATCATCTCCCTGTATGAAAGCTAAATGTTTATCTGTAGAATGCTCTAATGTATCTGTACAGAAACCATTAACCATCTGAGCATTTTCTATGTTTCAAGTAGGTAAAATTGAAGGCTGGGGTTTGGACGAATATCCACAGACACCTAGTTGCTTAAATTTTGTTTACATTTGATATAAAAAAGATTGTTTTGTTTTGCTTGGCTGAAGGACCCAGACATACAAGGTCCTTCCAAATTTCAAAGAAGAATAAGAGCCAAGGAATAAAGAACTGATAGTTTTTGTGTGGTCAGAAGCGGGACTGGGATAGAGAGGTGGGTGGTACTGGGGGTATATTCTGGGATATTTTACTCCTTTGGCTTTTTGAGGGGTCTACCACCTAGAAGCCAAATAAATCACACTGAGGCTTATTATTACTTATAAATGCCCAGCTTTACTGTGGCTTGTTTCTTGCCGGCTTTTCTTATCTTAAATTATCCTGACTACCTTTTGCCTCTGGACTTTTATCTTTCTTGTTTCTGTATACCTTTCTTTACATCTTTCTCCACGGCTTGCTGTGTGGCTGGGTGGCTGGCCCCAGATGTCCTCCTCTCCTTGTTCTCTTGCTTCACTTCTTCTCAGCCTGCCACCCTTGCCTCTCCTTGCCCTTGTCACGCTATTGGCTGGTCATTTCTTTGTTAGGACCTGTGTTTTAGACAGGCACAGTAACACAGCTTCACAGAGTTAAACAAATGCAACATAAACAAAAGTCACACACCTGAAAATAGTATTTCCCAACAAGAGTGGAATTGGTAAAATGATTCAAACTTTAAGTAGTAGCTCCTTCTCTTCCACCAAGGATACATTTCAAAACTTATGGAGGATATCTAAAACTGGATGGTATCCAAACCAATCTATGCAATGTTTTATATCCATGTGAACATATTATAAAGCAGAATCAGGAGTTACTGAAAGATAAACCAGGAACTAAGAGTTTGACAACTATTAATAAGAAAGCAGAACAAATATAGTAGCATACTGTAAGCATGTATTTTGTTTTATTTTCTGAGACAGGGTTTCTCTGTGTTGCCTTGGAGCCTGTCCTGGAACTCTGTAGACCAGGCTGGCCTCGAACTCACAGATATCTGCTTGTCTCTGCATCCCTAATGCTGGGATTAAAGGCATGCACCACCACTGCCTGGCTAACTGTAAGGGCGTATTTAGAATTTACAAATTATGCCTTTCTGAAAATGTCCACTTAATATTTTCCAGCCACATTTGCCTATGGGCAGCTGAGACTGGAAAATAAAACCATGAAAAGGGGTAGTAGTGGAGAAACTGCCATACACTTAAACTGAAGGAAAAGGCAGATGTTGTTTATATTAAAACAAAAGGCCAGAGGTAAACATATGTTGAACTTTAAAGGAATGAAAAGGACTGAGTAAACTGGAGTGTTGCATGAATGTGATTCCTAACCATTCTGAGAAGAAGGGAAGGTTTTGGAACTTGTAGCATCTGGAAGAAGAGTATCTACTAGAATATGTTAGAAAATCTTGTTGATTATACCTTCAAAAAGTAGACTCCCCACCAAGTCTGGAAATCAGGTTATTAGGCATTGCAGTGTACTGCCAACAAGCCCAATGCCCACGGGGATCCACACTGAGAGGCTGTCCTGAACAATCTACCATGATTGTCCCTGTGGACTGACGACTACGGTATCATCACTAGTTTCCCTGCCCTATTTTTTATTACATCCTCCATTCTATCAATCTATTTTCAATAGCATAATCAAAGCAAATTGTGACATGATTCTCAGACTCCATCTGAAGAACCAGAACCTTCAAAGTGAACCAAAAATTCTGCTAAAAAAAATCTAATGATTCCCATGCTTGCTGAATGTGTGTGTGTGTGTGTGTGTGTGTGTGTGCATGTGTGTACTTGTACTTGTTTATGTGTTCACATGTGTAGGAGGGTCAGTATGCATGTATGTGTGAATGAATATGAAGGACAGGGGTGATAATGAGAGTCTCTTCCTCGACTGGTTTCTGTAGTGGCATTTCATTTGTATTTTAATAAATAAAACTTGCCTGAAGATCAAAGAGTAAAACAGTCCCACTGGTCAGCCTTACAGACCAGGCAATGATAACACACACCTTTAATCCCAGTAGCTACACTAGTTGCCATAGAAACTGGGCGGTGCCTACCTTTAATCACAGAACTAGAGAGGATTACAAAACGAGAAGAGACAGCTCTCGGTCACAGTCTCATTTTAGATTCCTAGAGGCAGGATGGCTATTTTCGGACTGAGGTCAAGGTAAGGGCTAGTGGCTGACTGCTTTACTTTTCTGGGGTTCAGGTTGAACCCCAATATCAGTCCCTGAGTTTTTATTAATTGTGCTTCAGATTTCCACCTTGTATTTCTTAATTTTAGGTTACATCTATTTATATACTTAGTTTTTTTACTTGTGTGTGTGCACATGTACACACACTGCAATGCACTTTTTATGCATTTTTTATGCACTTTTTATTTATGTTCATCAGGTATAGGGACAAGTGTTTTTACACAATAAGCCATCTCACCCTGACCCTTCAACTTAATTCGTGAGACAGGATTTCTCACTGATCCTGAAGCTTGCCTGTTGGTTAGTTTAAAGTGGGAGCGGGTTCCAATGAGTCTCCTGTCCCAACTTCTCCAGGCCAGGAAGATTACAAACACACTTTGCTGTGTCTGGCTTTTTATATGTGTTGGGGTCCCAAACTCAAAATTTATGCAAACGCATTACCAACTGAACAATCTCCTCAGTCCACACCTGCTGAAATGTGAGACTCATTATTAAACCTAAATTAAATAATTTGCCTTGACTTGAAACCTTGCAGTGGCTGTCTGAGGTCATCGCAGTGGATACAAGGACATGTTTATACCATCTGGCCTGTGAGCTCTCTGTTGATACCCATCATGCCCCTCTCTCTCTTCCTACACTAAAGGTCTTGTCTCTCACTCTTCCCTCTGCTTACCCTGCGCCTGCATCCCAGATCCCCATGGCTCCCCTCCCCCATCATCTGTGATGCAATTCCTCATCACGTTCAACTCCCTTCAAGTGTTTAAGTGTCACCTTCTAGCAGAATTACAGCCCAGACTTGTTTATTGTCTGTCTCTTCTCAGGGCCTCACACCATGCTTGTAAACAGTGCCCCAGTAGCATTTGGTTAAGGAATGAATAAAAAAGCATCTTGACTTGATAGTCTACCAGATGCCAGCATGTTTTTCCAGAGCATCACCTCTATTCCTCAGGGACTTCAGCAAGCACACACGATACCATTTGTTATCTGTATTTTACAAGATAAAATAAATAAATTAGGTGAAAAAAAGAGGTACTAAAAATATTAGGGTATAAGGCATGGGGTTATCAGAATAGTATTTTTATGATCTCTTAATTCTGATACAATGAAATCATCTACATTTTAAACATTGTCTTCTATTTTTGTCTAAAACTGGTCTCAGAGAAAATTCAAGTTTACTCTGGTATTTACCTAAGCAAAAGATAATTAAGGAAGCCAAACTCTTGTTTCCAAGGACTTCAAGATATGCTGAAGTGGGAGCATCACATACTCTTTGTTTCCTATTTTAAACATAGATAATATCTACGTCATCTGGTTATACAAACAATTCTTATTTCTTTGCCAAGTTACTTTCTTTTATCAACAATTCATATTTTGTCACGGTGAGCAGAGTTACTTGTTAGTTCATCTCTCCAACAACTGTTCCTGCCTAGCAGCTAGCCAAATGGCATTAAAGCTCACCTGAAAAGATAGATTTTGTTACCAGACAGACTCAAGGCTATCTGCCCCTCCCCCTGCTTTCCCAAATAATCCCATGTCGTCCCATGGCTTTTCATACCATGTGGGAACCATTCACTATTGTGGGATCCGTGGGAGTATGGCAAGGAAAACAGAACCCATGCTGGGGAATGCAAGCAAGAATTTAGTCACTTGCAAACATGTCAAAAGAGCTAAAGGGCCAACTGCGGGAGGGGGATTATCTAGACAGCAAGTCTGGAAGTTGCTACCCTCTCTGGGGCTAGAGAGGTGGTGGGAAGTGGGTTATGACAGTTAAAGAATCATGTAAGTTTGGCCCACGCAGGAGGACTTGCTTAGTGGGAGTTCGAACCACAGAGAAGTTGCCTTAGGTCTAAAGATCTCCCTTACAGCAGAGGGAAGGCAAGCCAGTTCAACTTTCTATCTTCTATCGTGATTCTTAGATGTTGATTTTTATTTCAGGGCTCTCCACTTCGCTCCAGATCCATTTCCTTCATTTACCCTGTCTCTACATGAATGGCTAGTAGCCCTCTCTGATTTAACTTGACCTAGAAGGAACCTTTGATTCATACCAACAGTAAGTATACCCTTCTTTATCATGGCTCAGCCTTCTTAGATACTTTGCTTTCCTTATTCCCCTTCTTCCAAACTTTAGCAACACATAGTGTTGCTAAACACTCTCCAAACAGCACCTCTTCAGACTTCTCCATTTCCATAGTCTTGATGTTTCTCTTTTGAAGATAATTATGACCTCCTAACTAACTATCCACACCCCTGGTACCCACTTATACACAGCCAGGAAGAAATTCCTTTAGACCCAGAGTTCAAGGTAATCAATCAGTAGGAGCCTTAGTCTAAGACTACAGAAGCCATTGGAAAGAATGATATGAGAATAATAATATATAAAATAACAAGCAATGGAAGGAGGGACTATCTAGGAAGGGATTCGACTTCTTAGCCTCCTCTCACCTCTTTTTCACTGATTTCTCCCTAACGGTAACCAGTTGTCACCCTTGTTCTTCTATCATTCCAAGATCATCCCCTTTCTATGACTTTCCCAAAGCCTGGAAGACCTGTTTGCTCTGGGCTTAGCACACCAAAATCTGTATCATCCAGGACCTCTCCCTTAGAGATCTTTCTGACCAGGTCATGGTACTCATGGTAGCTGTGCACATTTCTCTCTCTTTAGCCACAAAGGATTGTATTCCTCTGATTCTTTGGACCTTAAGTGTAGTAAATGACTTGATTTTGCCAACAAAATTGGTGTGGGTGAATACATAGCTCTACTTTGGCCCTCTTTCTTATACTCAGTAACTGTCTATGATTGGGACAAAGGCTATTCCAAAGGCCAGAGGCCTGGAATGAGGATACCGATTGTATAAAGCACAATTTACCAGTTTATCTGGGGCTAGCATCTGTGTGGGGCATATCCATATTCCTTGATGTGAGTCATGAAGGTAGAGTGTAATGGTAAAAGTGAAATGTTGTGGATCCCTGAGTGGCTGCAGTGGCAGAAATGCTGCAGGTTCCCAAACAGCCAGTCCCAGGCAGAGACAGCTTAGTTTCCCGAGTGACTGCAACTGCAACAGGCCAGGAGTCCCCAGCAGGGAGCTGCATGGTGGGTGAGAGACCTTGATGGGGCAGCCAGTCCCACGAGGAGAGGCAGATGGACCGATGGATGGGCACGCCATGACACCATGCCACAGGTCTTCAAAAGCGGCTGGTTCCAGGCAGTGAGCCAGGCAGGCAAGAGACAGAGACAGGGATAGGCATGCCATGCAGAGTGAGGTTGGATATTTAATTACTGTGTTATGGAGGAAAAAGGGGAGAAGGGAGAAGAGCAGAGAGGCAGAGAGAAAGGGGGTGAAGGGGAGAAGTAGGGAGAGACAGAAGCTGCCTCTTTGAGAGAGGGACAGAAAAGGAAGAGAGACTTCAGACTGCAAGCAGGAAGGATGATCTATCTGCCTTCCTCTGCAGACTGGGGAGTGAGTGGGTGGGGCTTGTCTCTTAAGGGACAGGACAGATTATTACATTGAAGATTGGAAGGTGGAAAGGTAAAGTAATCCTGGTTACACAGGGAGTTTGAGGCTAGCCTAGACTGCATAAGGCTCTGTCTGAACAAAAGAAAACATCACACACCCCAAACAAACAAATCATTGTTTAGTGTTTGAAGTGGCTGAGACTTTGAGATTCTTACCACAACATGCCTAGCTCATTCTGACTCTTAGTCTCTTACAGTAGACTGCATGTCTGTGGTTGACATTAATATCAAGGGGATTGATTCACTTGTTAGTTTCATTTACATTTACTGACCCAATCTGTCTACACCAGTCATCACTGTGCCCCCAACTTCTTGAAGTATCCTGTGTATACAGTAGACAAGCATTTGATTGGACTTTTAGTTGCTTGCACAATTTTTACTTGAACTATTTGATCAAAACCAACAAAACTGTCATCAATGAATCCTGAGCTCAGTGTGCTCAAAGCACCGAAGCCTAGGCTTCACTTAGCCAGTATGAGCTGGACTGACAGCTTGCTTGGGTTACAGTTCAGCCAGCTAACAAGAAGTCAAATTTGTTCCAAAGCCACTAGGATTCGTTAGTCGTAAAGGGGCCTGATAAGGAACAAGAAATGAAACCTTATTCCTGAGTGATGTTACCCCAGTCAGAGGTTGGTGAGACAAGCTCCATTAATTCTATGTGTTTTAAAGTTTTCTGTATGGCCTAATCTAAATCCTCAGAAATGACCAAGTCTCAAATTTCACTATTAGTATAAAGTATTAACAATGAATAACATTTTAATTAATCACTTGATATAGAGCAACCACTTTTCATTTGTCTTGATTTAAGTTCATTGGAAACTGCTGAGGATTTCACAGTCGCTCGCTAGGGACTTAAAAGAATTGAGAATTTCACACTAGACATTGTCTTTGTTCGCCTATTTGCTTTCATTTGGGAGGGTGTTGACGATCTAACTCAGGACCTTTTGCATGTATACAAAACAAGGACAAGACAGTTATTAAAATCTGACAGAGCTACACCCTTACACCCAACTCTAGCAGTTCAACCCTGCCCTAGACTCTGTTTTGGGAAATGCAAACTCTGTATTGACCAACCTGGTCTCAAATTCCTGGACTGAAGTGATTCCCTGACTGAGTCTCCAATGTAGCTGATTCAGTAGCCATGTATCACCCAAATATTTTTTTTAAAAAACTGCTTCTATTACCCTATTATTTAAATTAGTAAGGTTAAAAAGATCTTGTTTATCAAACAACTAGTTTGCTTTCTGTTGTTGTGATAAAACATTGACCAAATCCAACCCAGTGAGGAAAGGGTTTATTGACTTATTATTTCCCTGTCAATACATCTCTTAGGGAAGTGAGTGAAGGAACTCAAGCAGGAACCTAGAGGCAGGAACTCAAGCAGGGCCCATTGGAGGAGTGGCCTTTACTGACTTGTTCTCTGTTATTTGCTCATTCCTGTTCACAGGTGATACAATCTACCATGGGCTGGGATCTACCACATCAACAATTAATCAAGAAAATGGCTAAAGGCTGACCCTATGGAAGTATTGTCTCAATTAAAATTTCCTCTTCCGAAACGTTCTTACCTTGTGTCGAGTTGAAAAAACAAAACAAAACAAAAAATAGCGTTCCAAACTAACCCTGTGATACTTTTAGGTTTTATATTTTTGATTCTCACTTAAAATTTTCTCTTAAACTTTGAAAATGTCTAAGACTTTGAAGGAACAAATACCTAAGAACCACGCCATTATTATGTTTAGGGCAGCTTTAGTTTCTTTAGGCTGCCTGTATAGGACACCCAGTTTCTACCTATGCCCTACACCAAGTTCACTGACTTCAGTATATGCTCAATAAGGGCACTGAATTGATTGGTAAAATAACTAGTATTCCTAGATACCAATTCACTGGACATGTGACAGGAAACTATCCAATGCTAACATTAATTGAGGGAAGCTTCTGTCTTGTTTAAACTAAATTCAGTTGTATTAACAAGGCATTAATCTTGAGTTCAGATACTTTTGCCAATAGCTAAAAGTTTTCTTCTTCTTTATTTTTTAATGTGCTCTTCCCATCCCGCACCACGTGCTGAAAACAGACAATATGAATACTATAGGTCTCTCAAACAAATAGCAGTACTTAGACAAGGGAGCTCATTCACAGGTGGTTAAGAAAACAGGAACTACCACACTGGCCTTAATTTTTATAGCTTACCAAAATTTTCCTGAACTCAGTAATGACTACTAACGCTTTATGATATTATTTACTGTTTCTTAAAAATTAAAAAAAAAAACTAAGCAGAAAGCATACAGGAAAGTGGATGTGAGTCTATACAATGATTTACTTTCGGCATGACAGACTTTATTTTGGCACTTTAACAAATTTGCTTTACAGCAGTGACAAAATATTTGCCAGAAAATTCTTTTCCTGGCACAGATATCCCAAGCAAGTTATTCTACAAATAGAATTGCACTGTTTAGACAGTTAGAGGTATACCCACTACATTCTTAGCCTCTGTAATTGAGGGGCATTGTGCAGCTTTGGAAGGGCCCATCATTTCCTTTTAATCATCCTAAACAAGGTGAATGACGTCTGTAATTGGACAGGAATTTGGGAATTAAGGCCTTTAAGGATTCAGATACAACACGGTTCCAAGTGTTACTTTAGTTTTGTTTGATTGAGTTCTGTGGCAAGTCCAGGGAAGGTTCTCAAACGAAGTAGTCAAACTTCCTTAAAAGTAAACTTTATGCTGGAAAAGTTGCAGTTCTTGTTGTCTTCTTTCTACTTCCATGGCTCACAGTTTAAAAATAAAATTAATGGTAAAATAGAAAATATAACTGAAAAAAAAATAAATGCTTTGTACAGTGAGTACCCAACCAGGGTATCCCAATCTCTCCATCTCTGGCATTGCTTTTCCTAGAAATTCCATCCTAAGTAGCAAGACTGTCATTTATCATCCAGAGTCTCCCTACTCTTCCCCACAGCCCCGTGGAGTGGCTGCTGTGTTCCACACAGGAGTTCTACCAATCTCCAGGGAGCTTTGACAGATAAATGAATCTGTAGGACTGAGCCCCAGATACCTACTTCCAGAAAGGTCCTTTCACTTCTTTGGAATTTATACTTTTAAAAGTAAATTACAAAAGAAGGCATCTTTCTCCGTATTGCCAGTAGCTATGCTATAAAGGTTGCAAATCTTGAAATCCCTTGCAGTCTTCCTATCCCTGTACCCAGACACATGGGTGATACATACATTTCCTCTGGCCAGTTCAGGGGTGACCCTGGCAATAAACAGCCTTGCTGTTCAGCTCTTTGGTCTCGACTTACAGACACCATGAAATACTCAAAAATCAAACCCACATCGTTGCTGAGAGCAGACGGTCAATCATAGCAAAGGGGAGATGTACATTTGATAAAATGTACAAAATTTATAACAGTGACATTATCAATATTAGGCCACATGATTTATTCAGTAGTTTGGTTCCAAATTACAATTTATGTCTATTCATAAGACTACAAAAATTATCATTAGAATTGTCTGTGCTTATAAAATGCCAACTGTTTTTTAAACTGTTATATATGCTCATTAACACCAGTCTGCAACAGGTTACACAGAATCATAGGCACTTCAAAGGCTTAAAAAGATGTTTACAACTTAAATGCATTTTAAAGAACAAAAACCGGTCTTTTTTTTTCTCTTTAAACTCTTCCTCGTACTTCAAATTACAAGAAATTAACAAGCACAGTGGCCAAGGAATCTGCAGCAACTTTTCAAAATACTGTTAGCATCTTTGGATTTGCTGAGGCTTGTCAGTTACTCATGTCAAATCCTCCCAAAAGAAGATCTGGTTAGATCACTAGGACTAAACAGCTTCGTAGTAATAATCCAATTTTACACACTAATTTGCGGTTGCAAATCTGCCTGAAGCTACAGGTAATGAAAAGAAAAGCAAGTGTAAAATGGTTAGTCTGACATTTAAAAAAGTACATAAAGTAAGTTTACATATTTGGAAAAAAATCACATATACACTAAATTACCATTATTGTCATCATTCAAAGAGAAATTGCACCTTGACAGCTACAAAAGGTTTCGTTTTTAAGGAGGGGGGCAAGAAGGGAGGGCAAAGAAGAGGGACAAGAGATAAATTAACAAAGACCAACTTGGTAAGGTCAATTGGAGACATGCTGATGAGGGAAACAGCAGTCATCTTTGAACCAGAAGACAAACACAATCATTTTGTATTTGAGCATAGATGCTCAAACCAATTCCACAAATGTCAAGGGTTTTCATAACATAATATTTTGCCACTGCTATTCACAGAACACTGCAGATGTTAAATTTTTACTTTGTATGTCATTCTAAAGAAATACATGAAAAGTTTTAAATACAATGGGATTTTATCATTAAAGGGCCAGTATGGCTCTGTAATGAACAAAACAAATAACAAAGATCTTCATTACTCTATGCCAAAGCTTTATTTTGAAAAGTTCAGTGATCTCCCAAATAGAGACACTAAGTGGGAGCTTTATGCATAAAACTCCTTAGTAGGTGCCTTCTGGTAAGCTGCACTGGATGGTTTGCGCTCCCCAAGGTCATAGCTTCCTTCATCTTTCTTCCTCATGCGGTACACCAACAGCAAAATGAGAAAAATGGCAAAAAGAAAGCCAATCACCCCACCAGCGATGACCGCTGAAACAAAAGAAAGAGCTCTATTACACGAGGTTCAAAGTTTGCAGGAATTAGTTTGGTCAGTTCCCAACTATTGACACTTTAATAAAAGGTTTGAGAACCCAAGTTTTAAAAACAATAATCTGTATTCAATAGTGTCATTTCTCATAAAGGTAAGTAATATCAACCCAACAGCCTCCATAAGAAAAACCCAGCAGCAACCTCAACTAATCTTACACTTTCAAGTACTTGCATTTCACAAAGTAAGCTTCTAATCACAATGAACGTACAAAACATGATATAATAGAGTTAAAATTGAAGAATAAATACAAAAAGCATGCAAATATCTTTCTATTCTTGAATTTGAGTAAACCCTTACACAAATTAGGTATTGTTACATCTTGCAAATCTTCTCCTTCAAAACAAATACCAATACAGGTTTCAGTGTGTTTCTCTCATCAGAAATTTCTGGGACCAGGAGTGTTTTGGTGTTTGGACTTTTTCAGATTCTTGAATATTTACATATGTGGAATGAGATATCAGGGATCAGTTCCAAGTTTAAATATGAAATTCATTTCCATTTTCACAGATACTCTATACACAAAGACCAAAGGAAAACGTATACAATTTAAAAGTAATTCTATTGATAAAACAAGATTATGTAGTGTGCCTGTGTTTGGGGTGTAAGCCAGCTCCATCCAGAGCTCAGGAGTGCATTTCCCACTGTGCCATCATAGCAGAGTTTGACAAGCTTTGGCTGTCTGGAATATTCCAGACTCTCAGATCAATGATATTCAATATGTACTTTCACCAGATGAGTTTTCACTAGTGGCTAAATTCTTATCACGTGGGTAGCATTTGTGCCTTTTCCTCCTCTGAGGTTTTGAATTCCGGAGATGACCTGTAATACAACCCTCTGACTGGTATCTCCTGCCCTGCCCCCGCCCAACAGTCTTGGGCCTATTCAGCCTTACTACTTCAAGGTTCTACCACTCTGATGTCCATGCCATGATGGAATATAACCTGGAATTGCCTCCCACTTTAACCTCTTATCAATGGCTGGCTGAGGGATAGGCTAGAGGAGTTAACGTGCCATTATGAAATAGAGTCTGAAGATCAATCGCTTCCAGGAAGCCAGCAAGATGCTTTATTAGGACCACTGAACGCCACTTTTCCCAGTGACATCTTTGAGCACCTTCCTACTTGAAACTGCTGGCAACTCACCTGCTAGGACTTCTGTCCGTTTAAATAGATTGTCTGAATGCTTCTCTGTGTACACATCTGTACTTTTTACAGCAGGACCCAGCTTCTCTTCTGCCTCAGAGATGCCAGCTTCCTCCTTGTCAATTTCTTCAGGTGACTGATGTGGAGAAGAAAGAGAACATTAATATCACTCTTCAAAGATGTGCTAGGAATAAAAAAATAATAGTAAGTGTATCCTTAATTTCCTTTATCTTTTAAAAGCAAGTTTAGTAAATAATAGTAATAATAATTTTTATGATGTTTCTATGCCCATGGGTGAGGCTCCATTTGGACCCACGTAGCTTGTGGTTTTTGGTACCATAGAAGCAAAGATGGATAGTTACTGAGTTCATAATATAAGAATGATATACGTAGTTATTTTAGTTGAAAATTCCCAGAATCTTTACTTTCTGGACTGGGAAGATGGCTCTGTGTATAAAATGTCTCCTTGCTGTGCAAGTATGGAAACCTGAATTTGACTCCTAGAAGTCATATGAAAACACTGGGTGGGGGGTCATGGTAGAATCCCAAGGCTCTGGCCAGCTCACTAAGTGACTTCTAGGCCAATGAGGCAGCCTATCTCTCTCTCTCTCTCTCTCTCTCTCTCTCTCTCTCTTACACACACACACATACACACACACACACACACACACATACACACACGCACATGCACACACATGCACACACACACTCACATGTCCTTTGAGTAGAGATTTTGTTCAGTTGTTCAGTTGGTATGCTGTCAGGAATGTGGTGTTATTTTTATTGCTATTTAAAATCCCTCAAATGAAGGTGTGGTTGAGAACCCCTGATTTAGAACAGTTAGTTTCCAGGAGCTGTTAAGTGAAGTTCTTTCTCATTAGCTAACACTACTGATGGGAAAACACTGTCAACTCTCTTAAACTATAAAGTCGGTAGACAATGAGCCTCCTTCTGAGCCAACCTATTCTAAGGATTTCCTAAAGATTTCTTCACCAGAGTAATGTGCCATGTGTCATTCAGTTGCGTTTTGGAGGCTGGAATTCATCCTAGTCAAGAAGACAAAAAAACTAAGAAAAGAGTTCATTTTCTTGGACTACCTCATAATCATCTTTATATCTAGGAAGGACCACAAGCTACACAAGGAGGGTTCACTTGAACTCTAGTGATCAGTGGGGATCAATGGGTTCCCTATTTCAGTGATCAGAATACATGAGGCTTCCACAGTGATAATAAGTGATAGTGTCATTTTCTTTTCCAAGTTATAAGAAACTCTGTACTGCATAAATCTTAAACTGCCATGATTTCCATAAATTATCATTTTATCGCTGCATAAACAGAAAGCCAGGTTTCTCTGTTTTCTGTCTGGGTATAGAAGAAATGGGAGGTCCTCCCAAGTCCTGCTGTTCCAAGTAGAGCAAATGAGAGAAATCTGTTGGCAGTATTTTGCTGGTTCTCTCTATTTACTTCTTATGGAATTCCCATCACCAACTGGCTGCCTGGTAGGACCAGCAGCAGATCAGAGGATGGCTTATCTGATCCTCATCAAGGACGTGCATGCTTCACCGCTCATTAGCAACTTGTAGGAAAAGGGAGACAAAAATCAAGCAGGTGGATACTCATGTGTGTGCAGGAAAAGAGGTGAATGAACACTGCAGGAAGTGAGAAAGACACTGAAGCTTAGACCCTAAGTTTATGTAATCCTTAGAATCTTTACTCCATTATTAAGACAAGTCACATGGTTTCACCTGTTGTTACTTTAAGCCTCTAAAGTTATTTAAGAGTTAACTTGTTCAGTTCCCTTGACTCAACTTCTGAATAAGAGGGGGACAAAGAAGTTCACTTGAGGGATGCTCTGGAGTGCTCCCCAGGGAAATGGCACTTAGAAAAGAGGTCAGTCAACACACAAGCTCAAGGTGCTCCAGACCGAGCAATCATTTTTAAGATGAAATGCTCAATTGCACAGAAGCAGCACAGGCTCTACAATGAAGAAACCACCACTCAGGACAGAGCTAACCTGAACTGCCTCTCACATACATGTCTGTGCAAACTGGAATTATGAAAAGGGAGTGTAGATATCTAAATGAAGCCAACTGAGTGTTTATTGAGTCCATGTTTGGATGTCTAGGGGCTGTGAAAATGTGATGGGGGAAAAGACTAGACTCCACAAAAACAATGAAGGGCTCGATAGATGGACAACAAACTAGATATGCAATCTCTCCACAGGACAGTAATGCCACTGTGAGACCCATTCAAAAGCAGAATGTTCACTAATGGCATCTTAGAGGCAAGGTTTAATTCAGCTATACCATGCTACTATAAACAGAAAATTATATTGTTATTATTGCTATTCATGATTTAGGTGATCATTTGTCACCTAGAATGGTGCTTGACACACAGTGAATAAGCCTCCCACGAACGAATGAATTCTCGCTGTTACATTAAATGCAACTAAAAATAGACATATTTGTATTAAAATGTCCAGGGATCTCTACTTTCTAAACTCATCACCAAATGTCCATTTGTTAACAAAGCTGATTCAGTTACTTTTTAGGATTAAATTTTAAAAACTTAAATCAATTTTCAATCCATACTTAGTCAGTAGTTCAGAAAGCTGTATCAAACTAAGATTTGTTTAG
Organism: Myodes glareolus; assembly: GCF_982192425.1. Lineage (NCBI taxonomy): Eukaryota > Metazoa > Chordata > Mammalia > Rodentia > Cricetidae > Myodes > Myodes glareolus. The sequence goes on along the minus strand of NC_142044.1, from coordinate 458,485 downwards.
GATAAAACTCTTTAGTATTGAAAGCCAATATTTCCCCAGGAGAGTTTCTGATGACAAGATACTGAATCTTAATGGTCACAGAGTTGAAAACACTGCAAGAGAAGAGGTTAAGTAAACTGTGGGAGCGAACTAAGCCATCTTCCCACAGGCACACAAGCTCTGACGCATTTACCCATCCTACTATCAACAGCACCTGTTAGTTTTCATTTCTTCCCTCCTTATTTCTTTCATTCATTCAATTTAGAAATCATAGGAACAGTTCCCAGAAAATGCTAGGTATGTCTTCCCTATCTCTCATAGCATATGTCCTTGCCTTCCTGCTTCCTGGCTGTGGAAATAGTCTGCTGGAAACAGTACCACTGCTCGGTGAGCCTAAAGAGAGTGTGTTAATCCACACAGATGTTTGCAGGGAGCCACCCATTTGTGTCATGACTTCAAGGTCCCAAGAGTGGGGAGAACCAAGAAGAGGAGCAACAGGGCACTCTACAGGTTTAAAGAAAAAAAAAAAAAGCCTGCCTGCGTTCCTGCCAGAAGACGAGTGCTTCTTATCCCACAATGCCTGCCACTGCCTTAAGGAAACAACCTTCCAAAACCTGCATGATTGGCAGTATCTTATTTCTAAATGAACAGATGGGTGAACTGAAAATGGGATGCTTGTGTTGATAAGTTTTCATAAGCAGTGTGCCATCCCTGAAGTGTGTAAACTCTACCACTATATTATTACACATGCCCCACCAAATTCAACTAACATTTACACAGTGGTTACCAGGCCTCAGGTGCCTGCTACATATATTCACATCTGGTCCTCCTAAAGATCCAAGACATTTGACTAGACCCAGGATTCAATGCTTAGGCCTTCACCAGGCTCTACTATGCAGTTTCCACATTAAATAGCTTACCTATTAGTTGATGGCTAGCTAAGTGAAATACAATGCTAACAAGGTCAAATGCATAAACTTGGTGTTTTCATTAGCTAGTAGTTTTGTTCTGTTCTAAGTCCAACCATCTCATTCTTATTAAGTAGTCTCACTACACATAAATGCAGGTGCAGGTGTGCCTGGGTCCATGTGTTTCTGAGAGTAGAACTAGTTTGTGCAGCACTGATGGTGGGCCTGGACACTCACTGGGACCTTAAGACAGGACCTGTTCTAAAGTTCACCATATATTTTGGAAAATAAAATCTGACTTAAGGTAAATAGAATTTGCTGAATAACTGGGCTACAGAAGTTCTACAAGAAAGAATGTCATGTTAAAAACAGCATATTCATCAGGAAGTTAGGCCTAGGTGATAAGAATAGTAAGCAGGTCAACCGTAAAACGTAGTTAAAAGTCAAAGAGCCATTTACAGAAATATAATGGAAGGGCTATTTGTCCCTAAATAATTTCAAGTGGGGCCTTTCAAAAGAACTGTTCTGTGCAGTCAAAAGAAAGCAGTATTTGTTAGAACATGCTAATGAAACGCCAACAAGTGCACCTTGGTCTGAGCAGGCGTAATGCTTTGTGTCTTCAGCGTCATGGTCTCCACTTTGGGAGCTGCACTAGTGAACGAGGTCTTTGGACTCAGTCGGGACGTTGTCTGCTCTGGACGCTCTATGTCTTCACCAGCTCCTAGGAAAGAAGTGAAGATGAGCTTAGCATGTGACTCAGTACACATATGTGTACATTAGCATGTGACTCAGTACACATATGTGTACATTATCAGGCAATGCCACTGAATGTTGATTCAGAATTAAGATCTCCAGATGCCAGTCGTTAAGTTTTTAGCACAATCAATCCTGTGATCTTCAGTGACTTTGTATATTAACGAATCAATCCCACACCAGTTATGTTTTAAGGGGTTATTTATTTGGCGGGGGGGTAAAACTTACATACACCATAAACCGTCAGGAAGGGAGCCTAGTCGCTGGAGCAGGAGCCGGGAGCAGCAGCTGAGACCGAGCACCGGAACCAAGAGCCGGAACCAAGAGGGCCTTATCCGGAACTGCTTCTCTTTTTAAGAGAGAAATATACCACGCCCCAGTGGGCTGGTATTTCAGCAGCTATTGGCTGACGGAGCGGAAGTCGCTCCCCGCTGCACTGTGGGCTCCTGCTTCAGTGATTATTGGTTGAGGCAGCGGAAGTTACTCCCACAACATTTGTAGGAGCTGTGGATAGCATGGCAGGAACCCTTCCCAATAACCCTGTTTCTCTTGCATATTCAATCTCTTCTGCTACAAGTGATATTTTTGTGAGTGGGAAACATATCATCTCAAAAACCAGAACCAACCAAGCATGAAAAGTGCAAATTCTCCTTCAGTAGACTGCTTATCTCATGGCAAGTCTCTGCCTTCTTTCACATTTTATAACCGACTTTTCCAAGGTGGCGTAGTTCTTCATTAACCTCGATCCTCCCCATCTCTTCTACTCTGCCTGCACTTCCCACGAGGATTGGCCATGCCATCCACTATTGATACTTTTTGTTAAGATCATCAATGTCTTCCATGTTGGCATCCAATGGTTTTCTTTTAAGTGGCACTCAATCAGCCCTTCCTGTGTTGGTTGGATGAATGTCTCCAAAGCCCATGTGGTAGACGGGCCATCAACTCACAGTGCTATTAGAAGATAGTGAAAGCAGGAAAACAGTGGCTCTTAACCTTCCTAATGCTGCAACCCTTTAATACAGTTCTTTATGTTGTGGTAACCCCAACTATAAAATTGTTTCATTTTTTACTTCATAACTATAATTTTTCTACTGTTAGGAATCATAATGTAAATGTCTGATATGTGACCACAAGGGGGTTGCAACCCACAGGCTGAGAACAAATGCTTTAAAAGGAGGTCTCCAGGAAGATCAGTCAATGGGGAATGGATCTCTAGAAGAGGATCCTGTGACCTCTTACCTGTTTCTCTGTCATTAACTAACCACTGTAAGCCAAGCTTGATGCTCTCTCTGCCTGGCTACTGGCCCAAATGCAACAGGCCAATCAAGCATGGACTAAACACCAAACCTGTGAGCTAAATTAATCCTTTCTCTTCTTTATGTTGCTAATCTCAGATGCTTTGTTGTGGTAACAGAAACCTGACTAACACATTCCTATCACCATTGGACACTGTCAACTGCCATCTCTTTGATACTATTTCTTTGAGAGTTTACAACTTCCTATTTTTCTCATACTTTTGTGCCTATTATAAACAGACACATTTATCCTTTTCCACTAAAATGTCAGATAACAAGTACTCTTTATAACTGAGTTTTAACCTTCCTCTTTTAAAAAAAATTTAATTTGTGTGTGTGTGTGTGTGTGTGTGTTTGCGAAATTATTACTTAATAATTCCCTCCTAAACTGGAAATTCCAGAAGGCCAAGAGATCACATTTGTTTTGTTCCTTGAATGTCCAATAGTGTCATGAACACGGCAAGCTTTGAGCTGAGAGCTGGTATGTGTTCATTAAGTGACTTCTGAGATTTAAATCTGAAATGTTCCCACAGATTATACTTTATGAACTGTTCTCCAACCAAGGGCACTGCTTGGGGAGGGCTGTGGAATATTTACAACATGGTCTAACTTAAGAACATGGGCTGTTAGGTAGAGTGTTTGAAGGGGCTGGTCTAGATCCCCAGATAGAACCAAATGCCTTGTGCTCCCTCCACCAGAGGCCAGTCCACATTGCCAGGCTTTTCCCTCTGTGATTCTCTGAAACCAAAAGCAAATGAGCCTTCTTCCTTTAACTTGTTTCTCTCAGATTTGTCACATCGATGATAACAAGAGTTAATACGGTGACTAACCACTAGCTTCCTCCACCTGAGAATTTCTGACATGCAAATATAACACTGTTTTTAAGTTAATCATCTGCCAAATTTGTACAAAAATTAAAAACAGACTCCAGCTAGCAAAGACGAATCTGCTTCCTCAGATAAAACTGAATGAAAGCTCTCAATTCCTCAAACTAAAACTTGTGACCATTTTTCATAGAAATTATAGCCATGTAATAAATATTTTTGAAAGAAAGAGGCTAATACAGAAAGAGCATAAAGGCAGGACTGGGTTTTTAATATTAAAAACTGTCTTCTTTAGCTTCAGAATATGTATACCTGTTGTTATAGTGAAGAAATGGCAGAAAACATTGGCAAAATAATAGAATTTGGCATTAAAAAAAGATCCCCAACCAACCTATTTTTGGGTTTGAAATTTACTACACTGAGTCCAGAATCTTCACCTGTAAGGTGGAGTGGATAATTTTCTCTCATATGCTCACAGAGTAATGTGCCACTTAACAATGGGGTTGTGGGACAGTGGTGTTGATTTCATTGTGGGAACATCACTAAGTGTGTGCATGCATAGACCAAGAAAAAAGGCTTACTACACACTAGCTAGATGTGTAAATACATAACACCCCCGACACACACAGACACACATCACACACAAAAGGGCTGGAAAGTGGCTCAGTGGGATTAGGTGTAAGATTTGGTTTTGATTTGATTTGATTCCTAGCAGATCCAAAAGAAACCAATAAAAGAGAAAACAGTGTAGTTAAGAGACTCAGGGGAAATGTGTATGTATATGACTACTGTTTGTGCAACTGCAAACTGTTTTATAATATATTTTTATAATTAGGAATAGACTGTAAAATAATGATAAATATAATATAGTAAGTTCAAACATCAATAGTACGTTGTTTATCAACATTGTTAAGGATGACTTACTAGAGATAAGTTCATTGTTGCCCTTGTATGTGACGTGTCAGGTTTGTGTACATTCGTGCCACCATGAACACGAGTAATGGGGTGAACTACAGCATTATTATTAATATGATGTCATTAGCTGACAGGAACTTTTCAGCTCCTGATACAGCACCGGAGTATCATCATAGTGTATTCAGTCCATTGCTAGTCAAAATGTCATTGTGGGTACATGAAAATGTGTCAATCACAGATGTACTACATATTTAGAGGTAAACTGTAGATGGAAAATATTATGTAAGTTATTAATAATGACAGCTCCAAAAAAATACATGGTTCTTTCATAGTAGCCCACATAATTATCGTTGAATTTTGACATTTGTTACTACAATGAGTCATTTTTTCTCAATGAATCACTTTTTTAATGAGAACAAAGCCTCAATGAGGAATGCTAAGTTTTAATTAAGGGCTTCCAAGACCCCTCCCCTTGTTCCAAAAGAATTCCAAACATGAATCACCCAACTAAGAGTGGGGAGAAGCTGAGGAAGAGAGATTAGTCAAGGAGAAGGCGCCCTCAAATGAGCATTTTAGAAGTCGGGGAAAGGTGCCAATCCATTCCAGCCTCTGCTTATATTATCATAAATGAAAAGATGGACTTTCTTGTCCACCAGAAGCCAGAGCACTCTCCTGATAACCTCTCTCCAGGCTCTGACCTTCCTGCCTCTCTCAGTCTGAAACAGCCCACACCAGAGCCCATCCCCTCTTCCCTTCACACACCATCATGCCAAGGTCACTGTTATTCCTCTCTGAGGTTTTCTGCTGTCTTTCCATCATGCAGCTGTTTCTAAGCTCCAAGTGCATCTCTCTCTCCCCCTCCCCCTCCTCCCTCCCCTCCCTCCCCCCCTCTCGTGTGTGTGTGTGTGTGTGTGTGTGTGTGTGTGTGTGTGTGTGCCTTGTGCATGTATGTAATAACAATGCTTTCTACTTACGCTATACCCCCATCCCAAGGCTCATAGGTGATGCAGGAGAATTGTCTGTATTCTGTCAATCATTTTAATAAAACGCTGATTGGCCAGGCAGGCAGTATAGGCGGGAAAGCCAGACAGGAAGTAGGGGTGGAGCAAAGAGACTGGGAGTATTCTGGAAGCAGAGCTCCTTTCGGCACTCCTGCGCAGACCACCGAAGAGGTAGCATGTAACTTGCCCAGCTGAGAAAGGTACAGAGCCAATGTGGCTAATGTAGATAAAGATAATGGGGTAACATAAGTTATAAGAGTTAACAAGAAGCCTGACCTAATGGGCCAATCAGTTTATAACCTCATGGAGTCCTGTGTGTGATTTTCTTTGGGGCCTGCCTGCTGTGGGGTACTGGGCGGGACAGATACCCCAACAAGTCGGCCCCACATACTACACATAGGTGGAAACACTATCTCCAGCACAATACTACTAAGAGGAAGAAACTTTAAGGAGGTGATTAGGTAATGAGAGTTTTGTCTATCCTTGTGAATGAATTAGCATCTTACAAAAGAGGTCAGTGGGAAGTTGTTTGCCTTGTCTATCAAAAAATGCAGCAATAAAGTATCACCTCTGAAGCAGAAAGAAAACACCCACACCCACCATAGCTGCTAGTACCTTTATCTTTGACTTCCCAGCCTACACAACTATAACTAACATATTTAAGCTGTTTTTTAAGTTATCCACTCCAAAGTATTTTGTTATAGTATACAACTGGTCCAAGATGATTTAGGACATGTTTTACAAATAAAGTATTTTCATAGATGAAATTTAGAAACACAGATAGATAAATGAAAAGAGAGAAGTGCCTCCCTAACACAGCAAGCACCGTTTTTTTTTTTTTTGTTTTCTTATTGAAGTATTCCTAGAAAAAGATGATGTCTGTTTTCACATTAAATGGGTAGTTAACAATGCATGTTGGATGGATAACTATCTTCTATGACTTCATTTTCCAATAAGTTTTCAATTTCTAACAGTGGAATTCCACTCTCATGAAAAATCCCATTTTATGGTATCCTATTACTGTTTCACCATCAAAGACTCTTTTCACCTCTTGGACTTAGTTTTTCTGTTGTTTCTTTCCTTCTGTGGGCTCCTGTCTGCTCCTGATTTGGAGGCTTTCAGGTCATATCCAACTCAAATCCTCTGAATTTTGTATCTGAAATGCATGGTGTCTTTAGCAATAAGGACTTACCTTAAACTCCTGGGAACAACCAAGAGCAACAGCAATAGCCTATATTGTTGTGGAAGTCTCTTGGACTCCCATGAGCAATACCATGCTTTACTTTTGATAATCAAACCTGTAGTTCTAATCTGGGGTCAGAATATGTGTCTCTTCATTTACGGAGGGAAGGGTCTAATTGTTTCATAAAGAGATCTTCAACTATTCTCCCTGAGGCTAGCACCACTTTAACCCTCAGTTTATGCCATCCTTTCTGGGCATGTGTGGCCTTTTGCTGTGCTGTGGTTTGTGATTTGGTGCAGTTCAGTCTTCTCATGTCTGCCAAGACTAGTACTGTATCCCCATGTGCTCGTCACCTTTGTGGCTTTTGTCAGAGGTACTGTCTCTCTGTTCTGATGAGTTCATATCTGATTCTTTAAATACCACTTTATCTTGAATGTGGCAGGGATTTTTTTCTCAATTTGTCATCTTTAATCAGAAATCTGTTATTTATTTGTGTTGGAGAGTACCTTCTGATGTTTCCATCAATCACATGCTATTATAATGATTATTTTTTTATTTCTAGATTTCTTGCTCTCTTGAAGACAGGAAACATGCTTTACTCTGTGTTCTTCAAGAGTTTAGCCCTTGGAATGGCACAAAACAAATGCTCGTGAAGGCGTCTCAGTTTGTTGGTTCCAATTCAGAATCCATATTTATATAATGTGGGGTCTCTTTTCCTTGCTGGATTGTACTCTCTGGGTCTTCAGACATTATGTCCCAGGCCATTTGCTTTCCTACTAGAGAGTATGAGAGGAACCAGTTTAGGTGGCATATTGGACAGAACCCTGAGGAGTCCAGGGTTTTCAGCTGGGATGGGGCATCTGTGAGCTAAAGCTTCTTAATGGTAGAACGGGACTTCACAACACAAGAAGTAAAACAATATGGGGCTGAAGGACAACCCTTTCTCTCAAGCCCCACTTCCTAGTCCTTGTCCTAACTCCATTACTTTCTGACAACCTTACTGTGTGGGATGAGAGCAGGCTGCTTGGATTTTCTCATGTGAGAGTGGAAATGATAACAGAATTAGGGATACCTTTATAACAGGATTGCTATAGGGATAGAGCATCGCTCAGCACAAAGTGCTTCACAAATTTTAGTTACACACAGAACTACCTTTCATTGAAAAACAATGTCCACAGCACAGCTCAGCATAGTGTTTGAAGTCAAGATCAATAACTTTTCTGACTATCTCCCTAAAGCTAGAAATGTGGCTGAAGAAACTTGTCCACATTCACGTCTTATCTCCTTCCAGTCCATTTGATGACTGGGTTCAAGGCTTCAGATGCACCACTCCCACTAACTGGATGAGATAGGGAGGCATCTGAGCACTGTGCCCCACTTCCCTTATACTGAAAGTAAACACAATTTTAGGAGGTGTTGGCAAAATGAGTTGTGCAACCTCTACAGATCCACAACAACCCTTGGATCCTAAGATCTGTGATGAAATGGGGGACCATAAAGACCCACATTTATTACTTCCGAGCACATTTCAAAATGACAGTTATAAGACACTTTTGAGGTGCTAAACAAAAAAAGTTCCATGAGTGAAGGATATGAATAGTGTTGTGGGCTACAGAGAACAAGTCCTTCACACTCGTTCTGTATGTGTGAGATGCTCACGCTCCCTTGAATAACTAGGGCTATTTTTACAGCAAGATAGGATGGAAACTCATCATTCCTGGGTCAGCTACTGCCTCTTGTCTTTTCAGACTGGTCATTTTCAAAATCAAACATTCTTGTAAGTCTAGGGCCCTATGAAATGTAGACCAACCTCACTGTCACACATTTATATCCAGTATAATAACTTACCATAGTTAAATATAATCTGTAATAGACACTCTAAGAAAGAAAGGTCTTGCTGAGACTTTCTTACATGCTACCAGCCAGACATTTCTTGTTTAGCCACTGACTACATACTTAGCTCTTCCTTTTTCTCAGCTTCTTAGGAGGTGTCCCTAGCACAGGTAAAACATTTCCAGGTAAGATATACTGGGGAAATTATCCAGACTTGTTTACTCCTCCTTGTACCTGCATCCTCTGCAATGTGATGATTCCCTTCATTAAGAGATACAACTTGGGGTTGTGAACATTGCTCAGTGATTTGTATGCATGGGGCCATGGGAGTTATGGTTCGAATATGAAATATGCCCTCACAGACTCATGTATTGGGCATTTGTTCCCCACCTAGAGGTGCTATTTTACAAGATACTAGAAACTTAGAATGCAGGGGATGTTGGTAACAGGGCTTGCCTTGGGAAATTATACATAGCCATCATTACCTTCCACATTATCTGTTTCCTGTCAACTAAGGAGTGAAGGGCCTCCCCCACTACATACTCCAATTGCCATGTTCCACAAAGTACATGGGGCCAAACAAATCCTCTGAAACCATGAACTACAAAAGATCCTTCCTCTCTTGTGACACTTCCATCAGGGACTTGGTCAGAAATAATAAAGCTAATATACTGACTTTGATTCCTAGCACTGTGCTACACACACACACACACACACACACACACACACACACACACGTGTGATGCTGTGCCAAGCTGTAAGTCTAGGATTAGATTTCTACTTCACTCTGTGAACAAATGGCTGGCCACCTGGAGAATGAAGGGCCGTGTGGACTAAGGCCAAGTCTGCTCAGTTTTCTCAGACACATGTCAAAGCTAAGCCAAAATCAGCCAAGCTTCAGCTTCAAACATGTGAGAAGCCAGCACTAAATGGCAAACCTGCAGAATAATGAATTAAATGCCTATTGCTGCCAGCATTGGTTTGTTAGGCTGCATTGCAGAGGTACAACAGATAACTAACATACCAAAGAAGCCAAAGATATAAAGCTAACTTTATATTACATGGCTGCTACACTGTTCCTGCTACCTATGGGCAATATAAATAAAAGTCTATAAATTTTAGTTTTTGAGTATAATCTTAACATAGAGCAGACATTTTATAAAACTGGTATTTGTAGGATTTCTTAAAGGTGGTTTCTATGACTATACTCTGAAACTATTAACAATAAAATTTAAGGCTAGCATCTCAACTCCCTACAAAAGCTTTATGTGGTAAATACATGAAAATATATATTTATAAATATATGTACATGTAAATATATAATGTGTATAAATATATATTATATGATAAATAAATATTTATTTCTATTCATTTTGTAAATGAGGAAACTGAGACTTAAATTGCCAAGATCTCATAGCTTAAGTTATAAAAAACTAGAATTTGCACCCCAAAACTATGCTTATGACTATGACACATAGAACGTCATGGAAGAAGGCACAGCAAAATCTGTGAATGTCCAGGCAGATTTACCTGAACCAGAGGCAGAAGAATAGTCATCATCATCAATAGGATATACTCCCGAGGCGTCTTCAATGGAGCTGTTGTCAAGGTACATGTCCTTATCAGATGTCAGCTCTGCTCTCTGAGAAGATAAAGACAAGCGATTCAGAATGGTCAGATTTGAAAGGTTCTGCTTTGTGTACTATTCCAGTTTTGCACATGCTGCATTGAAGACCTGAACCCCTACTGCTGTGCTCTGAATCCTCTTATCTAGCTATCCCTTATGCGCAATACCTTAGCAACTTACATGAAATCAAGGGCTGATCACACACACAGCCTACTGCCTTCCAGGAAGCTTGTGCAGCCTAATCTTATAACAGACATTCAAGTTCTGGCATAGGCTTCGTTCATTCCACTCCACTAAACTTGCCTGAGTATCTCTTACCCCAAGTTAATAAACTATCTGAAGCATTCTTCTTATCACAAATGAGATTTCTTGATGGAGAAAGCTAAGCTACAGAACACTCAAATCATTTAAGACTCTCTTGGAAACATAAAGCAAGGTATTATGACACTAATCACATTGGGACCCATTGAGACACACCAGACATTCACAGGCTTGGCCATACTTGGGTTTCTCACTACGCACGAGTGCTCCCAGCTACCAGGGAGGTTCAGAGATCTCTGTATAGACCAAACCTACACTGATGGCAGGCAAGGCAACCTGTGTGGAGCAGGGCCTGTGGGGCTCATCTACCAAGGGCAAGAGTTCACATCAAGCCCACTTTTTAGGCTTGCTGGCTTAGCAAAATTTAATGACAAACACAGACAAACCCACAAGGGCACTTTTTCTTGTATTATAGGTGTTTGTTGATAGAAATGTGGAGAGGGATCCAGTCACCATATACCCTAGTTTGACAGCTTCTCAGCTTTTCAATAAGAGGTTACTATTAAAATTCATCTAATTCTGCCAAAGGAGTAACTTGCATAAACTGTAGACAGAGCAGAGATGAACCTTTATAAATGGTTTTAATAAATTGATATTTTTCACCGGTATCTCAGACTAGCAGCTTCTAAACAAAGTTAGACTTTGAAACAGGCAACATGAATTATTATTCTATTTTTAATGATCAAATTGAATGTTTGTCTCTCACAGGAATTATAAAAAATATCTCCCTTACTATGTTGGTTTCAATTAGATTTCTACTAAAAATAAAACTTGGTTTTAGCAGTCAATACTAATGAGCCTTCTTGGGACGACTAGTAGGCATTGGCTCTGAACAGCAGCACTTTATCTGCTCAAGTATCAGGGGCTGGCTGGAGAGGCAGGAGGATTTTAAATGCGAGCCCACATTCTCCACGGGCCTTGATGCCTAAGAACAAAAAAGGATGAGAATCACTCTGTCTGAGCGATCACACAGACAGATTCAGAAGACGAGCCCTTAGGGATTTGGGTTCCAGCAAGCTGGTTTGCAGGCATGAGTAATTCCCCTCCCACTCTAGCCAATGTTCTGGAGCTTTCCTGCCACACAGTTAGAGCTTTCCTCTATAATTTGAGGAAGTTCTACAAAATACCAGTTTTCAAGCCTCTGACCATTCCACACTTTAATTATTAACGCTTGCAAACTGAATGGGAACCCCTGCACACTGAAGCTCCAAGCAACTGACCCCATTATATTCTCAGTTTGACTGAGGGAGAAGACTGCACATAAGCTCTCCACATTCCTGAAACCCACATCCATGGATTAAAACTGCTAGAGATTGAAAATATAACACACACACACACACACACACACACACACACACACACACACACACGTTTGAGGGTAGCCTCTACCTAGTAAGACCCTGTGTCAAAATAAATAAGTATATATAAATAAAAAATCTGTACTGAGCATACGCAGACTTTTTTTCTTGTCATAATAAACAGCCATTTGCTTAGTATTTACTTTGTATTAGCTATTGTAAGTAACCTAGAGATAACGGAAAGTACACAGGGAAAAAGCTGAATGTGTGGAACTAATGGGAAAATATGTAATTTTATATAAACGACTTGAGCATTTGTGGTGTTGGTATACAAAGGGCATCCTGGGCTCAACCTGATACATCTTCCTGAAAGCCTCCCACACTCCACACCACTAAGTTCTAGTATCTGGCATATAGTAGGTGCCCAGAAAATGCTACTTGTGTTGAACTAGTTTGTGGTCCCACCTCAAAGCTACTGCCAGTTCTACTTTGTCTTGTTAACTTATCCAAGGACCCCTTTACCCCTGTCAAATCCTGTCTGCTTTTCAGAACACAGTCTGACTTTTTCAGTCATTTTCCTTGTATGTCCTCTGGTTATGAACTTGCCTTTGATTTTGTAGCACATGTACCAATTAAGATAGAGATTTGCTGTTATTTTTAATTGGTTCATATGTATTCTCTTTGCCTCTGGTTGACAACAATATGTCGATACAGATCTTGAATAACCTGTGTGACCTTGTTCTTTGTCCAGCTCAAAGTGCATGGGTACTCAATAAATATTTGTCAGCGGAGATTACTAAATCACACTGGCTTAAGCAACCTTTGACTCAGGTTTCAGTAACACACACCAAGACCTCTAGCATCTTTGTAGTTAACCCATCTTGAATTCAAGCCTGCAAGATAACATGCCACATACTTCCAACACATTGCACTACATCTATGTAAGTGACCCAGGGCTGTAAAAGTAAGAAAAAGATTTTAGAAACCAGTTTTTCTTTTCTTAATATAGAATTCATTTTATTTTCTTTTTTTGCTCCCTCTCTCGAAGAAAATGGGCATGGCAGTGCTAATACTGAGGTACTTCATTCTTGAGTAACAACCAAGTTTCTAGTTGGTAGATGATCCAGGTGGAATTCTCCTAGAGAGCCTAGTAACATCACATTTCAAGCATGCTGTGTATCATGATGGGCTACTGGTTTAAGAGGTCACTGTGGGATCTGGATTGCTATAGGACTTGAGACAAGGCCAGGGAACACCTAGAGAAGTCTGCTTGAAGCCACCTTAGTCCTGCAGCACCATGGTGGTTCAGGGCTGTCTGGATATCTAAAGAGTTCGGAGGCAGCCAAGATTATTTGTTTTTTTATCATCGTTGGGGTGCAAGCAATTTTGACATCAAATTAAAATCATTCTCCACTGCTCATATTTCAGGAACTCTGAGAACACAGTGGACATCAGTCATATCCTTCTACAGAGTACACTTTAAGAGCAAAAAGGGTCCTTTGTACCTGTAGCAGACAATGCTTCATGAATTCCCCATTGCCACATTCCCCCTGAAACACTGTTCCAAACAAGACAAATGTAATTTTTGAAAATTTCATACCCTGTGTTGGTAAAGGATTTTGCAGTTAACATGCTTGAAAATGGTAATAAATTATGTATCAGCATTCCCTTAAGACTCAGCAATGTGCCTCTCTCTAAGGCCATGGACAGAGGAACTCTCAGCCACTGATCTTCCACCTAGTCAAACATCCACTCTCCTTGACAGTATATGCTCTGCACATGCTCAGTGCCTTAGTGGTACAGAGTGACTGGATGTAGCAACTGAGAGAAAAGTCACAGAGGCCAGCCGTGGAGCAGGCTGCAGGATTTCATGCAGAAGCTGTTTAATTTGGCTATGAGGCAGAGCTGATGCTGTTGGCTAACAGGGTTCAGAGAACAACAGAGCTGGCCTCTCAGACCTTCCCCCTCTTGGCTGCTGCAAGATGTGAATACAGGTTCAGAAAGAAAGCTGTGGAAAGCAAGGAAGTAGCAGGAAGAAGAAACGTGCTACAGGTTGGACCAGGAGGAACTGGCTCAACAGTTCTCCTCTGTCTAACATCCTACTGATCTAATTCCTCTCATGGAGAATGAGGTTGCCTAAAGTCACAGGTGCCAGCTGCCTTTCATTAATTTTGAAAAATATATTCATATTTAAAATGTAGCAGAAAGAACTCTCTGCCTAGCTTTGGACAAAGATACTGTTGTACTTTACTATAGTGGATATGACAGAGGAACAAGCCCATGGATATTTACAAACATTCATTTTAAGGGTTTGTTTAAAGAGACTAATCTACTATCTAACAATTTTCCAGGATTACCCTGTTTTCCTACATATACTACATCTGAACTATTCATAGAAAAAGCAAGGTCAAGTGTAGTTACACAGGAAAAAAAATTCTTAAATCCTATACTTAAAAACCTCATATTGCAGAGAACCATGTCAAATAGTTCTGAGTTACACAGAAATCTCAGTGGTATGTGCTTTTGTGTGTGTGCATTTGTATTTGTGTAGTCAGAAAATAAAGTGTGTAGAAAGAGAAAGGCTACTGGAAGAGACATTATGAGCAAAGTATGACATGAAAAATACTTGATTTTGTATTTTAACAAAGAGATTTTAAAAATAATAAACATAGCTTGGTTGAGGGTGTAACTCAGTGGCTGAACCTACTTCAGTGTCTTCTGCGTTCCCTGCCTTGCCCACCATCCCTGTGCTCTGGGAGGCAGCATGAGAGGAAGGCTCAACATGGAGAAGCTAGGGTTTTCTGATAGGCTGACTCTTTAGGACTTTTGAAGACAGCCCAGTTGACACCACATCTGGGAATAAATAGATAAACATTTCTTGCCTTTATAGGCTGTGCTGAAGTTAGCCCCAAACTGTGAGGAAGGCTCTCAGGAAAGATGTCCATGACTATGGAAGAAACCCCAACCCATTAAGAATACCTCCAATGAGCTATCACTGATGGCGCACAGGAGGCTGGGGCAGGAGGACCAGAGTTTAAGGTAAATTTGATTTGCAAAACAAGTTTCAAGCCATACTCAAAAATGGCATAAAAGAAGGAAGGGGGTAAGGAATGAGAGAAACTGATTTCCCGAGAAAGTAGATGCATAAAGAATGTCTTAGTGTGCTCATCCATAGAAAACTAAATGTTTCTAATAAGTCAGCAAAGTGCTAGTCTCAGGAAAAAATGTAAATGGTTGAAATAGCTTTTAAAACGTAACCCTGAGTTAGTGCAAGGAACTAACTGTGAATATTTCTCTCCATTTAACAAAGAACTGCATCCAGTCAAGAGTAGTCAGACTTACTAAGCAAAAATTCTCACGTAAAACTATGCTTTAATACAGTATTCAGTGCAATAATCAACACACATATCTTTTACCTAAATCAAAATACCTTGCCAGGGTGTTGTGTGGCCCATGAACACTAACTAGACTTTATGACCCAGTGCTTTCACAGAGAAGCCTCACTGCACTAAAAACTATTTGACTTCCAACTGCATTGTTTATTGATTCTCCTGAAATAATGCCTGGCTCAATAACTAGGTTGTTGAATAAGTTTAAAGTAACATATCAAATTTTTGGTTCAGATGATCTTACATGCTTCTTTAGCAGAATGAAGCCACCTTCCTCCCTGCCCAACATCATGCATTAGAATACACAAAATGGGATATCTAGTCCCCAGTCTCATTCCTCTTTAATCTAGAACTTGGTGACAATGAGTAGCCCTGATCAGACAAACTAAGTATGGATATGCTCATTTGCTGACAACCATATCCCTGGCACACTATTCTCCAAACCTGATGAACATAATCTGCTGGTTTACACAGGCCACCTTTTCATGTTGAAGAATGCTTAACTGAAGGAACCAAGTAAGGAGGATAACGAAACCTCTGCACCTATATACTTGACACAGCTCCTGCTTTATAGTAATTACAGAGGAAACCTATTAAAAGAAAAATATTTCATCTGGAGGCAATTTTCACTTATTGCCCTTCTGTAAGTTGTGAAGTTTGAAACTACTGCTTTACAAATCTTATTAATATATTTGCTTTTTAAAAGTACCTTCTGGGGCTAAGGAAGTAGCTTAATGGTAGACCACTTGCTTAGCATGTGTAAGGTCCTAGGTTCAATCCCCAACCCCCCCCCCCTTCTCTCTCTCTCTTTCTCTCTCTTTCCTGAAAAAAGTTGGTTTATTGCTCATACTAAACAAAATAAGAGTCTTCCTCTTTGGTAACAACCACAACAGAAAAGAAGACCAAGGGATTAAGAAAAACAAACACGAAACTGACAAGTCATACTTCTGTTTGCAGTCATGGCTTCAGATTTCCAAGCCAGGAGGGGAGCAGCCTTTGTGTTGAGTCTAATTTTTGGGCAACAGAAGCCGGGATTTCCAAAGCAATGCACAGTAAGGCAGTGCCTGGGATGGCGAGTGGGCTCTGATGAATACGCATGACACACAAAGGGAAAATGCCCATTACTTGCAGATGTCCTCCACCTCATGCCCTTTCCCTTTTTTGGAACAGCAGAGGAAAGCAGGACGTTAGTAGAGATGTTATTGTAAGCATTGCTGCCTTTCCCCTTCCCAAACTAGAATATTCCAGTATTTATATTGATATCCATATGATCACAGTTTAGATTACAGTAAAAACAGAGGCACTGTGAGCCAAACTTGAAAGATCCAAGTGTTGAGAGGGTCAGTATTAATGAATCCTAACGGAAGTAATGAGATGCTGTTTCCTGGTAGAGTCTGGCAAGAGAGAGAGGGAAAGATATTTGGAGTTTATTTCTTATTCATAAGTGTTTTTTTTTTTTAACTGTCATCATAGAACAGATTCTAAGCCAAGCATAGGATGTCAACTAGTGTGGGAAGTCCTTCTGTACTCTCTCCTTGGTTGGAACTGTCTTTGAAATTTCCTGCTTCATGGAAAAGTCTGCTGGATACTATGAGCCTGTGGGCTGAAGGTCGGTTCCCAATGTTACAAAAGAACTTTGGGTGACTGTCCAGGCAGCGAGATGTCTCTGTCAATTCTAGAGTTTTGGGAGTTGCTTACAATGCACTTCCTGTTTACTTAGATAATATTATATCCTTCTGGAGTCTTTGATGGAGTTGAAGAATAGATAGTTATAATTATAGTTTTCCTTAGTTATGATAAGATAAAGTAGATATAAATATTTTAACTATAATTCTTACTAGATACCTGTTTTGTTATGTGTGATTTTACTATGTTAAAGTTAAAACCTTCCTTTATATTTAAACAAAAAAAGGGAAATGGTGTGGGAAGCCCTTCTGTCTATGTGTTGTTTTTATTGGTTAATAAATAAATCTGTTTAGGCCAGTGGCTTAGCAGGATAGGGCAAGGCAGAAGTTCCAAACAGATAGAGAAGGAAAGAGTAGGCAGAGTCAGTGAGATGCCATGTAGCCGCCTGCAGGAGGCAGATGCACTAGAACCTTGCAAGTAAGCCACAGCTATGTAGCGATACACAGATTAATAGAAATGGGTTAATTTACGATATAAGAGCTAGCTAGAAATATGCTTAAGCTATTGGCCAAACAGTATTGCAAATAACAATTTCTGTGTGATTATTTCATTTCTGGCCAGCCAGGAACTAACAAGAAGCCTCCCACAACAGCTAACAAATTCTGGTTTGAATTTAATAATTCATTCTAAGGAGTTTTTCAACACCTACAATTCTAGGCTCATGTTCATTCTCCACCCAAATCTGAGGTGACAGAATGCCATGGGAAGTTTATTGGACAGAAAAATGGAAATGACACTCAGGAGGCAGAGGCAGAGGCAGACAAATCTCTGAGTTAAGGGTCCAGCATGATCTACAGGGCAAGTTCCAGGACAGCCAGGGCTACACAGAGAAACCCTGTCTCAAAAAACCAAACCAAACCAACCAACCAACCAAACAAACAAACAAACAAGGCAGAGGGCTGCTAAGGATGACTACACATAAATACACACACATGACTATGTACCACATACACATGCATACATCCTATGAAGCATGCATGCACACACACAAATACATAAAACAAGCCACAGATAGCAAGGATCACAGAAGAGTGATCCATTCCATTTAAGCTCATAAAGCAACAGATCTAATAAAACAGACAGGAGACCAGGAACTAACTGCCAATTGTCTTTAGCTACTTCCTGCTCCTAGTCACTTCAGGCAGAAAAATCCACTCTAAGTTAAGGAGAGTTACTTGGTTACTACAGCCTGACACCTGTAGGTCTCAGACGCCAGATAGATCTCCAGTTTCTGAACTGCTCCTGGCTTTCAGTATCCTTGCTCTGACACAGATGTTACCTGCAACTGGAGCCCTCCTTCTGATCATGGGGAGCCTGAGTTGACTCCATGACTGGATCATATAGGTGAGTTGTTTACAGGAGACAGCACTTACAGCTACTCATTTATAGTAAAGACTGAAAACACTCTGACGCTTAGAAAAAAAACACAGAAAAAAATCTAAATCAACACATTTACAATCTGAACAAAGGCAATAATGCTAAAACAGAAACAATAAACTCAAAGGTTAGGTAAGAACAGTGCTTTCACAGGTAGAGTGGAAACAGCTGTTCTGAATGACAGGCCAGGAGCACCTGGCAGAAGGTCACTGTGCAGTTTCAGCTGCCCCAGGCTATGTGTCTTCTCATTATAGAAAGGAACTGTTCTTGACCAAACTTTTTAGTCAGATAAAACAAAGGAGGCGGTCCCAACAGCTTTTAAAGAAATCATTTCCTTGATAGAGAAGCCAGGAGAGATTTCAAACTGCTTGAGGCTACAGTGGAACCCAGTGTTCAGTTTGACAGCACATGGTAAAACAAGATTATTAGCACAGCCCACATGCAAAGATGACACACAAATTCACAAGACATTTTGATTTTGCCTCATTCTTACACAAGTCTTCTGACCAAAAGAAAACTTGCAAAACTCGAATAGACTTAAATCCAGCACAGACCGCATGAGTAGAGCCTCCCATACTGCAATGTGACAAGTAGGGCGGGGGCAGGAGCTCCCAATCACATGGACCTGTCCCTCATGGAATGACAAATAGCCACATGGACTGGGCTATCCCAAAGTAAATAGTTTTTAGAAAGCAATCTTCATAGGAAAAACTTTTATTGAGTAGATGTTGATAACTACAGAAACTCACAACTAGACAGAGCATGAAAAATAGGACCCTATAGAGTATGCAGCCCCAAATGTGGTATCTATGTCATTCACCCCCTTCCTCAGGCTCAGGGATCACTTAGGAAGAGGAGATCCATGGAAGAGGAGATAGAAATATTTTTAGGAATAAGAAGCTGCAGAGAAACTGAGAAACTTCTCCATATAGGGCTGTAAGACACAGGAACTCACAGTGGCTGCGGCTACATACACAGACCTGTAAACAATCAAACCAGCGAGAAGCCCCCACATGAATGGTGGAGGGGAAGAGCTACTGTCAGTTGAAGGCCACTGGGAAGGAAGAATCAGTTTTCTTAAGGGAATGTGTGCCGTAGTAAGTCGCCCCAACAAGTTGTCAAGTTTCAGCAGATGGCCACCTCCCACATACACACTGGTAGCACTGAACAGACTCGGTGAGTCAAAACAAAACGCATATGAAATTGAGAGGGTGAAGCAGTGAGGGATTATGGGAGACACTGGGGAGGGAGTGGGTTGCTGATTTGATCAAACATATTATATACATACATGAGATTCTCAATAAATAACTAAAAGTTAACAGAGACAGAGAAGAGGTAGAGTGAGTGCCGTCCTGTTGTGCTAGGTTATGGTTGGTGCTCTTTGTCTGAAGAGCACATTCATAATCTTGAGAAATGAAGGGAACAATAAAACCATGGACAATAATATTTTTCTACCAACAGTGAACACTTTATAGGCATGCTTACTGCCATGCTGGCCAAGGGCCACAAAACTCAGAAAGGCAACCTAACTGCCTAGGAGTCTGATCTGCTCCTATCAGAACTAAGACCTGTCTGAGAAGATACCTGATGGTCTGCTCACATGATCATTTGACCTATGCTATGAGGTTGTAGAGGAAGAAAGGAGGTAAAAAAGAGGCTTCAAGATGATAAGATTTTGTGCTTTATTAAAAATATTTCAGAATCACATAAAAAGTGTTTTTAAAAGCAGCATATTTCATTATTTTTTGACTCAAAGAAGGATGAGATATGGTAATTCATTAGCAATTTTAAAGTAGAAGTTAGAAAGCATGTTCATAAATACCAATTTATTACAGATAAACATTTAGTTGGTTGAAAATATGAGAGATTAACAAAAGTAAATATTTATGAGTCATATATATGTATATGCATATATATATGCATATACATATATATGAGATCTGTCTTATTATTCTGACAATTCAAAGAATTCTTTCTCCAATTTTGTCCAAAAACAACAAAAGTTATCAGCTGATTCCACCAGGTTTTTCAGGAAGTCATACCAAAGGCTTCCTTCCACAGTGGCCCAGCAATCAAGAGTGCCGACTAAACACAATGATACAAAAGTTACCCACTCTCAAAGTATTCCCCTCACCAGAATCCTCAGTGTGTCCAAAGTAAAGGACCACCCCATTCCCATACATGTCTTCTGTAAGGCAGATTTTGGCTGAGTATGTATAAAATGTTCCTTGGGCAGGCACAATGGCAAACATCTGCAATCCCAGCGATGGGGAAAGCAGAGGCAGAAGAGTCACAAAACAAGGCCAGTTTGGGCTGTACAGTTTTAACCTGCCAAAACAACAACAGCAACAACACAAAAATCCCAAACATAAACTGTACTATATAATTTTTTAAAAATGAAAAACACCAAAGATAGCCTATTCTGGAGAGGATGTAGAGTAACTCATCCATTGCTGGTGGGAATGCAAACTTGTGCAACCACTTTGGAAATCAGTGTGGCAGTTTCTCAGCAAATTGGGAATCAATCTACCTCAGGATCCAGCAATATCACTCTTGGGAATATACCTAAGAGATGCCCAATTCCAGTCCAACTGGCCTTGTGATCCAACCAGATTCTCTGAATGTGGCCGGATTCTCTGGATGTGGCTGGCTCGGAGTCTTTCTGAAAAGTCATTGACAATGACACTGGGACTTGTTTCCTCTGCATATATTGGATTTTTGGGATCCAGTCTGTTTGGATACTCACCTTCCTGGACTTGGAGGGATGGGGGAGGAACTTAAACTTCCCACAGGGCAGGAAACCCTGACTGCTCTTAGGGATGGAGAGGGAGGAGGAGAGGGAGTGGGGGGAGTGAGAGGGTGTTGGGAGGAGGGACGGAAATGGAAACTTTTATAATTTAATAAACTTTGGGGAAAAAAAATTAATTGCGATAAACAATAAAAAAAGCCAAAAAAAAAAAAGAAAAAAAAAAGAGATGCCCAATCATACTACAAAATATTTGTTCAACTATGTTCATAGCAGCATTATATGTAATAGCCAGAACCTGGAAACAACCTAGATGCACCTCAATGGAAGAATGGATAAAGAAAGTGTGGAATATATACACATTAGAGTACTACTCAGTGGTAAAAAAATAATGACATCTTAAAATTTGCATGCAAATGGATGGAAATAGAAAACACTATCCTGAGTGAGATAACCCAGACCCAAAAAGATGAATATGGTATGTACTCACTCATTAATGGACTCTAGTCATAAACAAAGGACATTAAGCCTATAGTTCTCAAGCCTAGAGAAGACAAATAACAAGGTGAACCCAAAGAAAAACATATATAGATCCTCCTGGAAATTGGAAGCAAACAAGATTGCCAGGCAAAAGTTGGGAGCATGGGGGTGGGGGAAGGGGTGGAGGTGGGGGTGGGGGAAGGGAAGAGGTGGAGAGAGAATGGAGAAAGGAAAGACTGGAGAGAGCTTGGGGAGTGGGAGGGTGAAGATGGAGGAAGGGCAGATATAGGAGCAGGGAAGAAGATATCTCCATTAAGGGAGCCATTTTAGGGTTGGCAAGAGACTTTGCTGTAGAGGAGATCCCAGGTGTCCATAGGGATGTCCCCAGCTAGGTCTTTGGGCAGCAGAGCAGAGGGTGCCTGAACTGGCCTTGCCCCACTATCACACTGATGAATATCTCGAATATAACCATATAATCTTCGTCCAGGGATGGATGGAGATAGAGACAGAGACCCTCATCAGAGCAAGGGACTGAGCTCCCAAGGTCCAGTTGAAGAGCAGAAGAAGGGAGAAGACAAGCAAGGAAGTCTGGACCGTGAGGGGTTGGTCCACCCAATGAGACAGTGTGCCTCTTCTAATGGGAGCTCACCAAATCCAGCTGGACCGGGACTGAATGAGCATGTGATCAAACCGGATTCTCTGAATGGGGCTGAAAATGGGGGCTAACTGAGAATCCATTGATAAAGGCTTTGGGACTTGTTTCTACTGCATGTACTGGCTTTTTGGGACCCTAGTCTATTTGGATGCAAAGCTCCCTAGGCCTGGATGTAGGGGGGCGGGGGCCTTGGACTTCCCACAGGGCAGGGTTCCCTGCCCTCTCTTAAGGAGGGAGGGGGAGGGAGAAGGGTGAGTGGGAGAGCAGCAAGGGAATGGGAGGAGGGGAGGAAGTGTAAATTTTTTAATGGTAAATAAATAAATAAATAAATAAAATGAAAATCCCTTACTCAGTTTTATCTTAATTATCCAGGGAACGCAAGTGATGCAGAATCAATTGGTGCAGATCAGTGAGGTCATGGTGCACACATGTGAAATACCAAATGAAGGTGTGTCCACCCCCTAAGGGCCTCAGGACAACAGCTGAAGACCTGAAGGCTGGGGAGCAATCCCTCACCACTGTACCCAGCTGCGACTGGAAACCCCTAGCTCTGCCCAATGCTCTGGAACAGGCACATCCCCTGACTCCTCTTCCTGCAGTTTAACCTTGTGTGCTGTGGCTGTACAAGAGCAACTTCTCTCTACTCCTCCTGCTTTTGAAGCTGAAGAATGTGGCTGAATGAATGCAGCTGCCAGGACAACCTCTCTGGCATGCATGCCAGGCACTCCGCACCTACGAGCCTTTCTCCTGCCTGGATGGCCCTGTCCTACTGGCAATGGCCACAGTTTCTTCCAGTGGTCACATTGCAGGGCAGCCCCCATGGAAACCCATTTGGAACTGTTCAAGCTCAGCCCAAAGAATGCCATTTTTAAATCAGATTGTTCCTTTACATCCTATATAAAAGTAGCTGTAATCAATCGTTCTGAGTGGGTTAGGGGCTCTGTAAAACGCTGTCATTCCAAAAGCCTTAATATTGATTCTTTCCCTTTTCACAGCTTTTAAGAAAATAATTCAATGTTAAGAAACCATAAACAATTCTTCTAAACTCCACTAACATGAAACACTATCTAAATTACACGCGCGCGCACACACACACACACACACACACACACACACACACCATAACATATATGACAAATCCATCCAATACTCTGTCTTTTATTCAAGGGAGACAGAGAGTTGTTTTTTTCTTTGTAAAGTCAGTTGAATAAGCTCAATAATTATTAAGTCCTGATTAAACCTTGGCTATTCTTGTAACAGTTGTTTAGCAGGCAAGTGTGGTTTAAGGACTGAATGAAAATTCAACTTCATTTGAGATCTGGTACTTCAAATTCTCAATTTCCCAAATAATATACTATTTTCTATGTGTCTATTTTTAGAGAAAACTATCAATTCTAGGCCTGTATTTGTAGACAGTTACGATTCCAAGTGGTCACACCCTGACTGAATATCCAAATACCAGAATATGTTCAGTGTTTTTAACAAGAATTATGGTATATATGTTATTCCGTTAAGTTTGCTTTTTCCATACTAGGTCTCTTAGGAACTCAGGCAATTCAAAAGGCAATAAGTCAATATTTAAAGTTTCAATATACAGACAGTGCAATTTAGCATTTGCATCTAAAATCATACTAAAACCCATCACCAATGTCAACAGCAAATTTTCAGTTTAGATACCAAGGAAAACCACAATTTAATACAATGTTTGATATTGGTAATTTTGTTTCAAAAGAAAAACAGAAGACTTTATTAAAATACCATATGTAAAATGAAGGTAAGACTGAAATCTAAACGGAGTGACAGCCAGCAACACCATGCATCAGTGTTACGCCCACCATGGGAATGAAATTAGATCTGACCACATCCAAATGGCTGGGAAAAAAAGGGAAAACTTAACTGCTATTTGCTTTGCTCCCAAATAACAGTAATTTCAATTTCAAGGGAACTAGCAATCGTCCACTATTCATTCAAGCTTCACATTCCTGGCATGTGGTGACCAAAGGAGTTTATGGAAAGGATGGACATGAGCTCACTGTTTTTACTTGAGAAGTTGAACCCTCTCTCCACCCCTATCCCAGCCCCTCAAATTAGAAAAAGCATCTGTTTTTCACCCAACTAAATTCGGAAGAGTTGAGGGTTCTGTAAGACTCCTTAACAGGAGCTGATCAAGGGTCCAGACCATTGTCAAGCCAAGCACCCTGGAACTGTCACATGGGGCATTTCACAGCTTCACTGGCTTGGACAGCCTTTTTATCCCCAGCAAGTCATTTTAAGCAACATTTCACCCCCAGCAAACAAATCTCTGGGCTTCATCTCTTCTATTGTAGAGTGGCAGTTGCACAAAAGAGCTAAAGCATTAGAGAAACCAGAATCCGCTTGGTCAACTAATTCCAATCCCATCCTCCAGTTGGAATGCTTTTATGTGAATCAGGGCTGGCTCGTGAAAGTTACTGCAATGAAGGAAATTTCTGCATCTGTGTTGTTCAAAACGGTAGCCACCAGCCACAGACAGCTATGGAGCAGTGGGCAGGTAGCCAGTGCAGTGCAATTGAGATACTCGCTTTTTATTTACTTTTAATCAATTTATGTTCTAGTAGCCACAAGTGACTGGTGGATGGTGTTATTGAACAATGCATTTCTACAGAGATTTGAGATGATGCTTAAAACTCTGGGCCCTCAAAAGCCATCTACACTGCCAAGCTAAGCTTCTCCTTTTGGATAAGCTGCTTAACTGAATATTTGCAGTAGTCAGTGCCTAACAACTTAATTGCCCTGTCTATCCCAATCTACCTAACTAACTAGGTCATTTAATGACAATTGATTCAACAACTCTTAAGTACAGAGGTATTCTATTATTTGTTTAAAAATACAACAGGAAGGACTAGTGACACAGTTTAGTGGGTAAAGCTGCCTGCTGCGAAGACTGAAGTCTTGAGTTTGAATTCTCCAGGTTTGCCTTCTGACCTCCACACATATACTACCACATATATGTGCACATGTGTGCATTCATGCACACACACATTTTAAAATATACAATAGTAGGTTATGTGACAAATAGGTACATCAGGACACTGGAAAATTACACAGAAATAAACACAAATGAGCCATCAAGAAACATGGAGGAAGTATGACTTGTATCTTGCCTAAAAAAGAAGCCAATATGGAAAGGCTAATATTCTGTGAATCCTATTTCAGGATATTTTGGAAAAGAACTATAGTGATGTTAAAAACAGTATTTACCACGAAATTGGCATTACAAAAGAGGGAGATAAATAGGTGCAGTATACTGAACTTAAAGGCACTGAAATATCCTACGCAATCCTATAAGGGTGGATGCATGATAATATGAAGCTATCAAAACCCACAGAATACTGCAGTAAGAAGAACCTTAACGTCAATTCTGAATTACAGCTAATGATAATGTCTCAGTACTGATTTGTTAACTGCAAAAAATGCACCTCACTAAAATAAGATGTATCAGTACATAAAATGGGGGATGGGGTATTTGATGGGTAGCTTTAGTTGTCAATGTAACCCAGTCTGAAATACCCAGAAAGAGAGTCCTGCTGAGGCATTGTGTACATTGGGTTGTTTGACCAGTGGACATGTTTGCCCAGGATTGTCTCTACTGAGTTAATGGATGTAGGTAGCACCATTCCCTAGGAAAGGTGTCCTGAACTGTATGAATAAAGAAACTGAGCTAAGCACAAGCAGGCAAGCGAGCAGACACACATTCATTTCTTTCTGCTCCTAATTATTGGAGATGATGTGAATTGCTGTTTTCAGTTCTTATGACCTTGACTTCCCTTCTATGATGGACTGTAACCTGGGATTGTTATCCAAAATGAACTTTTTCTCCCCTAAGTCAAGACATTTTATCATAAAGACAGAAATTAAACTAAACAGAAGGTAGTATTTCCTACTTGATTATTCTATAAACTTAAAATGCTACCAAAAATTAAGACAAAGTCAAATTCCTAGAGAACTCTTTAGGCCTCCCACGTATTCTGAGCTACGACCTGGGGTTTGTTCCCTTCTGCAGTAAGTAGGTGCTTTTTTAGGAAATCATCATGGAAAAGATGCTTCCTGGTCAGCAAACATGAGTGCTCAGCTGTCTTCTCTTCATCATACCAGACTCAATTAGAATGAACAAATAGATGCATGCTCGCAGATTTCAGCACGACAAGTGTTATCTTTAATATTCTATACATTTGAGAATTTACAACTAAAAATGTAAATGGAAGAGATGATACCAGTTGAAAACTTTTTCAATATTTTTATACCAGTTGGAAGATCAAGCTGAATTTCACTAGGAATTATGCCAGCTTGTAGGTGGTTGAGACTCATGACATATAAATAAAGGTGTAGCTAACAGATTATTGTCTTGGAGAAAAGGTACCTGTCAACAGATCAACACATCCTAATTGGAAGAATCCTCATTATGGACAGAAACGGAATCATAATGGTTTGGATGTGATTTATCCTGAGAGTTCATGAACTGTGTGAAAGTCAGGATTTATTTTTCGTGTGTCGGTTGTTTTTATTTTAAATTATTAGATGTATTTACTTATTTCATGTGGGGGTGGGCACATTATGTGTCACAGCATACATGTGGAAGTCAGACAAAAACTTGCAAGAGTTGGTTCTCTCCTTCTACTGTGTAGGTTTTAGAGATCAAGCCCAGGTTATCAGGCTTGTAATAAGTACCTCCGAGCCTAGTAGGAAGGACCTTTACACGTGAGGCTGAGCTGGAGATCTTTAGGTCATGGGAAGAATTTCCCACCAACGGAGTTAAAGTAGGCTTTGTGGAAGCCTTGGACTCTTGAAAAGTAGATTGTGGTAAAAAGCAAATTGAGTGCTCTAGCTTCCTGTCTGGTGATATGATCTCTCCCTGACACACAACACTCCAGCCACTGTGGTGCTGTCTATGGTGGGTCCTCAGGAGATCTCAGTTGCTGACAATGCCACGCTTTTGAACTTCCCAAACTTTGAGTCAAATGAGCTTCTCTTATTTTATAAAATTATCCTGCATTGAGTGTTTCTTTATAGCAACAGAAAAACAACCATTAAAGAGGACTGCCTTAAGGTAAAAGGAGGAGTCTTCAAAGGGGAGAATACATAATCAATCAAGAGAGGAAATTTGTTATCAGAATGCCACATGCAATCAATTATTTGGTGCCTTTTCACTGGACAATCATCAGATTCACAGAACAGGAACAATTGTTATATGTTTGTAGTTGTTTTTATTCAAAGGCTAAAGAAATAGAATTCGAGGTGTTTTTTTTTCTCTTAAAAAAAAAGAAAAAGAAAATACAAGCTGAGAATGGCCCAGATGTTATCACACACACACACACACACACACACACACACACACACACACACACACACACTAATAAAAACCCTTTCACCTTCTCAAATAAGTGACCATGGAGAAATTGCTGAACGGTTATGTCAAGAGAGCAGAATTCAGGTGCAGTGCAGCCCCGCAAGTGAATTCATATTAGCACATACAAGACTGCAGTTTCAACTGCCAGCAGCAAAAGGAAAAGCAACAAGAAAGCAAAGTTCAAAAAATCTTCATCTTCACCAAGCCCTCAATTTAATTAGCCAAGAAATGAAGGACAGCATCAATATCTAAATTATTTTTCACATTGCATATTGATACATTGAAAAAACAATTTGAAATTCAAGCTATACACTTTGGATTTATATACAGAATTTTCTGTTATACTTCAATAAAAAGTTAAATAAAATAATAAAGGCTTAGCCTTAGAAAATGAAGCCTATCTCCCCAGTTAGAACATTCTCTTCATCTTTTATTTGTGCATGTATTTATGTATGTGAAATGTGTATACAGGTGTACATGCATATGTGTGCCACTTATGTGTGGAGACTAAGAGTCAGCTATGGGTAAGTGTCATTTTTCAAGAGCTGTCTACCTTGATTTTTTTGAGTCTCTCTGGGACTTAGGGATCATGGATTAGGGTAGTAATCCCTAATTCTGGCAACTGTGCCAGAATCCTCTTATCTCTGACTTTCCAGTGCCTGAATTAAAAACATACACTACCATTTTTACCTAAGTACTATGGTGGGGCACTGATTCTTCTTGTTTGTTTGTTAGGGTTTTTGTTTTGCTGTTTTGTTTGGTCTTACCAGACAGGGCTTCTCTGTATCCCTAGCTGTCCTGGAACTCGCTTTGTAGACCAGACTCACAGAGATGTACCTGCCTCTGCTTTCCAAGCACTTGGATTCAAGGCTTACACCACCATTCTCAGCTTGGAATAAAGATTCTCGATTACCTGCCAAATTTTACAGAGTGAGCTATCACCCAGTCCCCAAGCATTTTCTAATGCATGCTTGCAATTGAACACACACTGGGTGTACTGTTGGGCTCTTTTCCAGGCGTGCCTCTATATGTGAGAGCTTTCAGAAGCAGAGCCAGACACTCAGGGAATATTTAGGAGACTTGTCATCTTACAGAAGCAAAGCAAATCCTTCCCCTTCCTCTCTAAGTTCATAAAGGAGAAAATCTTGACTTTATGATTGTTTGGAACATATATGTAATGTGATACATTTTTCCACAGTCCATAGTTTTCCAAAGGGGGAAAAAAACTAACCACAAAATAAAGAGAGGTGTCAGATGTGTTTCTCGAAATAGAGGGAGTCTAGACTGGAGACTGGAGCCTCAAAACCATCAATAGTTAGCTATGAGGTGACCATGATAAGATGTGCTATTCTATAATGATGGAGTAAGATCCCTGAACTGGACAGATAGCAAACCTGGCTTGGTTTTCAGCTAGTAGAAGGCTAGTTCCCAGTAACCATAGAAAACACACTCTTACCTGGTTGTTACCTGTGGACAAGCCAAGCTTCTGTGGAAAGTTCTTAGGAGGTAATTACAGCTTAAATGTCAAATAGACACGTCACAGCAGCTCTAGACAAAACAGTCTTGAACCAGAGGCTGCTGCAGCCAAGCCAAATTCAGGAAACAACAAGGAAGCTTTCCTATTTTGGTTAAAACAAGCAATTTGTAATGACAGTACTATCATTTCTCTTCTCCATTGTCCTAGTGGCTCTGCTATTAATCCAAACTGTGCTCTCACCAAACTGGAGAGTTTAAGGACTCAGAGAGGCTAAAGATGCTGGCCACGACTATGCACTGAAGCCAAGAGCTAATTCTTGTATCTATACTCAGTGTCTACTATGTGCAGCTGAGAAATGGGACAGTGGAACAAGCCAACAGGAGTTACTGAAATAAAACTTGGAAATAACATTTGACAGAAAATTATTTTCTCAGCTTAAATGGATGGGTTCATGAAGGTCTTCTGGCCACTTTCAAAAGGAAAATCAACATGGGATATGAGGGGAAGATAATTCAATCTGAAGCCAATAAACCTGCAATGAAACTCTGGGGTTGAATCTATCTGTAAAATGAGAAAATAGCAATGACTTCCACCAAGACTTCATAGAAAGGCTAAAGAAATGAAGTGTATGAAAAAACAGCTAATAAAAACAAGCTTCAAGAGGAAACCATGCAAACAGACCCTTGATATATGAGGCTGTACCCGCCCTCTTGGGCAGACAGGTAAGGCACCATGTGGAAAGGGAATGCTTGGAACTGAATGATTCTGATGGGAACTCAGCAGAACAAACAAAGTGATCAAGACTGAAAATCAATGATGTGTTCTGAGGCAGTGGTCAAATCCAGCCCCACAAAACAAAAACAAAGTAAAACCCTACCCATCAAGATGCTGCATTCCTTAAGGTTAGAAATTGTTTGAGTAGTATTCCCTTAAGTGTAAACTTAGATGACACAACAGTGATCCTACAGCAATGGCCATCGTATGTGCAGAGTTCAGAAGTCTTCTGGAAAGTGCACCACCATTTCTAGATTGTGGCTCATATGCCAATGGTTACATAACATGCAAAAGGTTAAATATTTGCTGTTTTTTAGCAAACTAATTGACACAGCTAGGATATGAGGTAATATCCAGGAATTCCAGGGGAGGACAAAGTGTCCTGCGAACTTGAAAATTCAACATTGCCCGAGGAATCCTGCAGTCATCTCTTCACTTCCCAGAACCAGAGATGACTCTTGAACCCTGTAACTGTGATAGTCAAATATAACACAGAACATCTTAAAAAAAAAAAAACCTAGAACAAAAGAGGGTCTGCTGTCCTGCTAGACTCAAAGATCCCCAGCATAAAGCCAGAGATGTTTCAAAAGTAAGAACATATTTCCATGCAATGAAAGAGTTTACAATATTAAAGCCAGCATGGATGACTTTCACTAGGAGGCTAAACAAACTCCAGTCTTCCTGCCTAACAACTCTCCTTACTGAGAAAGTCAACCCTTTAATTTTCTTGTCCTAGGTCAAGATCTTTCAAGAAGGAAAATTTTACCTGCTCAATAATGACTTCCCTGGTGATGTGACTGAATCAGGACCCAAAGATGCCAAAAAATACTCTTAGCTCTCCCTCTTGGCTCCAAGCACCACCATGCTAAGGTAGGGCTTTACCACAGTGAAAAGACTCAAGGTAAGACCTTGCAAGTTCTTATTTTTTGTGACAGTTTTAGTTTGTGACAGAGAGACTGTCTTCCATTTCAAGGCAGATCTATTCCAGAACATTGCACCATGCAAGCAGCAGGACACAGGGCTGTCTGGGGTGCAGCCACCAAGCAGACACTTAAGCAGAGATGAGTGAAGTCCACATGCAGTCTGAACAGACCAATTTGGAAACAGTCATTGTCTACAAACTATGACAGTATCAGATGAAACTGTCATTTTGCAGATAATAAAGTCACCATTTCCTGTAATGTGAGCTATAGGCAAATTCCCAATTTTTATTTTAAATTTAAAAATGTGTAATCTATAATTTATGTGTGCACATGTAAATGTGATATTTGTTGCTATATGTCTCTCTCTCTCTCTCTGTGTGTGTGTGTGTATGAGAGAGAGAGAGAGAGAGAAAGAGAGAGTGAGAGAGAGAGAAAGAGTGAGAGAGAGAGAGTGAGAGAGAGAGAGTGAGAGAGAGAGAAAGAATGAGAGAGAACCACTGCATTCATGTAATGATCCAGACGACAAGGGCTAGTTCTCTCCTCCACTGTGGGCACAGGGATCAAGTTCTGATGTCAGACTGGCAAAGCAGCACTCTCACACCTGAGCCATCCCTCTGGTCTGAAATTTCCACTTTTCTGCTCATTGGCTTCTACTCTCAAATTTTATGGGGCATAATGGCATACAATCTTTATGGTCCCACTCCCTGCAACCTGACCCATTCCACCTCCACACATACAAACATGACACCACCCCAGGGTCTTGCCCCCACCCTTCCTCTGCCTCAGACTTTTCCTTCAAGATTCTCTATCCCAGAACAACCTAACAGGAACACAACCCGAATCATTTATAAGACTTAAAATTTTCTAGTAGTAAAACATATTTTATAAAAAAGTAAAGTTCACAGGGGAAACTCTTAAAAGTTGTAGTGAAACACACATAATAAATGTTGTCATTTAACCCAGTTTTCGGGACACAGTTCAGTGCCGTTCCGCAGTCACCTGTCCAGCAGCACTTTTACCTCGCAGGCCTTTGCTGTCGTCTTAAACTGAAATGACCCTGCATCCACTCATCACTAACACCCCACTGGCCTTTCCCCAGGTCCTCTACACCTTCTCTATGGGTCTCACTGCAGCAGGAACCTCATCAACGCAGGAACTTTAATCCTTTTGTGTCTAGTTTGCCTGGCTTATCATTCATTTTAACACAGACTGAGAGTATGTTTTCTAAAATGCGTGAAATAAGAAGTGCTTCAGATTTTGGAATGTGTTTTCAAATTTTTGAAGATAACATATATACACATATATATATACACACACCTCTTTCTGTATGTGTATATATACATTTTATATACAACTTGTATATATACAGATTTGCATTGTATATAAATATCTTAGAGATGAGACCCAAGTCTAAAGACTAACCTTTTTTATGTCTTATGGATACTTGTGCACATAGCCTGGAGATCAAGTCACATAATGCTTTTAATAATTTCATATGTAAAACAGAAACTTTATGGTGCTGGATTCTACATCAGTAGCATCATAAATACTACAAACATATTGAGATTTTGATGTATTTCAGATTTTGAAGCTAAACATACTCAAGGTATAATGTATTCTATTTAACCTGAAATATAAAAAATGTTTTACAGTATAATGAGAACAAAAGTTGTTTTCTTAGTCTGGAAGTCAAACTCAGGACCTCATACATTTAGACAGTCACTCTACCACTTAGTATATCCTCAGATCTGCAATATTTAATGAAAAGATTTGATAGGCTTTTTCAGCATATGTTTTATGTTTGCAGCATCTTATATGGTTGCCTGACCACTATCAAGTACTCAATGATACAAGTCATGAGTGGCCCTCACAGTGGCAAGCTGAGTTATCTTATTTACTTCATCTGCCTTTTTACTACTGAAATTATTTCTGTTCCATGTTTAAATACTTTCTAATGCATCAGAATATAAGTTCCCAAGAGCATGGGGCATATCTATCTTTGTTTGTCTGTTTCCTCCTCTATACAAGCATACATGAACTGAAATATGGATATATAAATGTCTTTCGGTAAACATATTTTAAAATCACTACTGGTGGAAATACAAAGATCTGTCTCCAAGTGCCACAGTGATCTCACACTATCTGGACAGTATATTTTTACTATCACTATTTTGGGGTGACTTTGTATTGGTTCAGGTGCTTGTACCCTTTGCACGGTCCACCTACATGCCAGTACTCTCTCCCCAGAGGGCACTCATTCTCACTCCTTACCTCCACTCCTGCACCCCCCTTACAAGGCACCACTCCACTCCTGCAGGAGCCAAACTAACACCCCAGCAGTATAAGCTAGAGGAAGGAGCAAAGAAGGCAACCTTTAAGGAGACACTCAACTTCACATCTCTACTCTTTCTCTATGGAATGGAACAGTAACAGTGCATATCTGTTGTATGGGTTGTTGGAAAAACTAAAATGAGTTAATTTCCACCAGAAGATTTGTGTAACATTTAATATATAGTATGCACTCAATAACTCTCATCTAAAATTATGACAGAGTTCTCACAATCATACTACAACTTTTATGACCTCATTTTAACTTATTTAGCAAGTATTTAGTCATAGTAAGTATGAGGCACTGCATCTGCATGGCCCTTGGTCTCAGCTTATGGTCAGGCAGACAGACAGACACAATTATACTGTACTCAAGAACCCCACAGGAGAAGAATTAACTCGGGTGGATGGGTGACGGGCAAGGAATTTCATGGAGGAAAGGACATCTAGACCAAGAGCATAGCAAGAAAGAAGGGTGAGTGAGTGTGAAAGAACTTTCTACAGTTCCATTCCAGGCACCAACCACGTGGAACTTCTCACTCCCTGATGGCCAGTCACCTTTCATTACTCTCCTCACTTTCTTGCATCTACTCTACCTTTGCCTGTCTAGCCCAAATAGATGGAGAATTCCCCCACATAGACATTACCCTGTCACAATGCAACATATACTTTCTGTTTTCTTTCCTAAGAATAAACACCCACAGCTCCAGAACTGTGGCCTGAATCACGGTCCTAGACCTGAACATGCTAAGCAAGCAGCTCCTAACTTCAACACATACACACTTATTTACGGTTTCAGATCAGTTCAAATTCTATACACCTACAAATGCAAGAAAGAATGGTACAGGCTCTGCCTTTATAACATTATTTCTACCTATGAACCAGCATGCCAAGCAAGAGTGCCAACTCCAGACTTTCCCTTAGAAAAGCAAGTGAGCTTCCTTGACCCACGTACACCACAGCCCACACAGCAGACACAGGCCTAGCTTTGGACTTTGCCAGAGACTCACCTTAACAACCGGACAGTTTCTTAGGTTCTCTGAAGGTTAACTATAAAAGACATTCATTCATATCAATGCCTTTTTCCTTTACACCTGCTCTTTAGGCTGGCCAACAGTGTCACTCATTATAAAGCTATGAGAATGCTTAATTTTTACCCCATTCTTTCAGCACAATTGGTGTGCCAAGGGTAATTATCATAAAAACTGAGGGAGTGAGTAACAACCCTCAGGCTTTGATGGAGACACTGAGTTAATGAGCCTCAGGTTTCATACAACTTTTTAACTCAAAGCAAACAACAATGGGGAAAACACCTTAAGTTTATTGATGTTTAAAACACAAGAATACATTTTATGGCTTTACACTAGGTAAAGAGCCAGGATTTCAGCCTGAGTAAGGAAGGCACAGGGAAAAACACAGAACTTCTCTGTGCACTAGACCTGGCCTGGAGTGAGAGCTGCGCTGCGCAGTTTTCTCCTCCAAAAAGTGAGGACAAAGCACTAACCACCTTCTGAAGTAGTTATAAGAATCACAGGCACAGAAGATGTCAAATGGTGTGGGTGAGTATTGGATGTTCAACAGACCCGACCTCTACTCCGTACGCATGATGTGAAGAACAAGGTTTTAGTAGTAAAAATGAGTTCATAGAAATATATCCACTGAAAGATAAAAGATGAAAAAAGCTTTTAAAAAATAGAGCTGGTGTTTACAAATATATCTGCTATGCTTCACATTTCTTTATTTTCCCAGATCTCTGAGCAGAGCATGTGAAAATCATTGCACCACAATCCTTATCATTCTAATCAATGAACCACAGTGTCTGTTTTCAGAGCTATGATACCACTGATGGTTTTGTAACTCTACTATACTGAAGTGAATTAAATGCTCCTAAATAGTCGAGAAATATCTAAAAGCCATGAGAGGATCTAAAGGTTAAGTTCCCAAGTGTATCAAAATCACCTTCAACACTCTTCATGAGCCGTACATTTAAATGACCAGTTACCACTTCTTAGAAGACCATCAAAGAAGACCAGGATGAATTCAGCCACCAAAGGCAACAATCATGAGCAATCACCATGTATCTCCAACTACTACTTGCTCTCTGTAAGTCTTTCCTATCATGTCAGTTATTTCTCCAAGAACCCATGGAAGGTAGATCAGGCAGTGGTTATCACCAACAAGTAGCTGATGGACTGAGAGTCTCAAGTCTTAGCGATGTTCATACAGCTAAAACAATTTTGTAAGAGGCAGGGCAGAAGGCAGACTCAAGACATAACCCGTTAGGCATGACTTCTGCCCTTTGCACTATGTGTGAATCTCTAATGTATCACAGCCCAGTTCTGCTGAATGATCACAGAACTCTCTAGAAGTTCTCAACTTCACAGGGTACTTGATTGCCTACCTCTAGGTCTTCAGCTCTCCTTGTCCTTAAGAGAAGTACCACTCACTACATTCTACCTGTGTTTGATTTCTCCATGGCAGTCACCTTTGCAGCCTTTCTAACCAAGGGTTTCTACCTCTTTGGAAGGTACTCAGTATTTCTCAGTTTGACTGGTGTCACGACAAAGCAAGACACCACCACAAAGGCAAGACACTCAACTTCATATGAAAAAGCAAAACAATCCTGTACAACAAAAGAACTTCTGGAGGCATCACAATCCCTAACTTCAAACTTTACTACAGAGCTACAATACTGAAAACAGCTTGTTATTGGCATAAGAACAGACAGGAGGACCAATGGAACCGAATAGAAGACCCGAATATTAATCCACACTCCTTCAAACACCTGATCTTTGACAAAGAAGCAAAAAATATCAAATGGAAAAAAGAAAGCATATTTAACAAATGGTTCTGGCATAACTGGATATCAACATATAGAAGAATGAAAATAGACATTTTGTACAGTCACCATGTACAAAACTCAAATCCAAATGGATGAAAGACCTCAACATAAAGCCAGCTACACTGAACCTCACAGAAGAAAAAGTGGGAAGTACACTTGAACACATTGGCACAGGAGACCACTTTCTAAATATAACCCCAGCAGCACAGAGACTGAGAGAAACAATTAATAAATGGGACCTCCTGAAACTGAAAAGCTTCTGTAAAGCAAAGGACATAGTCAACAAGCCAAAACAACAGCATACAGAATGGGAAAAGATCTTCACAAGCCCCATATCAGACAGAGGCCTGATCTCCAAAATATACAAAGAATTCAAGAAATTGGTCATCAAAAGTATTCAATAAAAAAAATGGAGTACAGACCTAAACAGAGAACTCTCAACACAAAAATCTAAAATGGCTGAAAGACATCCTTAGTCATCAGAGAAATGCAAATCAAAACACCTGTAAGAATGGCCAAGATCAAAAACACTAATGAGAACTTATGCTGGAAAGGTTTTGGGGAAAAGGTAACACCTCTGCATTGCTGATGGGAATGCAAGATGGTACAGCCCCTTTGGATGTCAATGTGGTGATTTCTCAGAAAATTAGGAAACAACTTTCCTCAAGACCCAGTAATACCACTTTTGGGTATATATCCAAAGAATGCTCAATTATAACACAAGGGCATGTGCTCAACTATGTTCATAGCAACATTGCTTGTTATAGCCAGAACCTGAAAACAACCTTAATGCCCCTCAACTGAAGAATGGATAAGGAAAATGTGGTACATTTACACAATGGAGCACTACACAGTAGAAAAAAATAACAAAATCTTGATTTTGTAGGAAAATGAATGGAGATAGAAAACATTATCTTGAGTGAGGTAACCCAGACACAGAAAGACAATTATCACATGTACTCACTCATAGGTGGTTTTTAAACATAAAGCAAAGAAAAACAGTCTACAGACCACAATCCCACAGAACTTAGACAACAATGAGGACACTACGAGAGACATACATAGATCTAATCTACATGAGAAGTAGAAAAAGACAAGATCCCCTGAGTAAATTGGAAGCATGGGGACTTTGGGGGAGGGTTGATGGGGGGAGGGGAGAGGCAGGGAGGGGAGCAGAGAAAAATGTAGAGCTCAATAAAAATCAATAAAAATAAAAAAGAAAGAAATATAGCCCTCAAGTCAATAGCACACTTATGACAAGTCTGCATGCTGGTGTAGAATAGGAGTTGATGTGTATTTAAATTTATGACCCATTTATAGTATAATTTCCTGCAGGACTCTAAGTAACCAGTGGGCTCTGTGTTAGCTTTTCATCCCAGCAACAAAGCCTGACATAAATCAGATCTAAAAAAGAGAAGATTTATTTTGGCTCATAACTTTGAGGATTTCAACTCATGGTCAGTTTGGCTGCATTGCTTCTGAACCTATGGTGAAGCAGACCAGGACAGGAGTTAGAGCAAGCTGTTACCTCAAGAAAGCTTGGAAGTAAAAAGAGAAGAGTTATAAACACAGTGTCCCCAGAGCTCCTTCAAAGATATTGTCTTGGTGACCTGTTTTCATAGAGTTCCCTCTTAATGTATCCATCAATTCCCAGCAGTGCTGAGCTGGGGTTGACACATGGGCTTTTCAGGAACATTTTAGCAACAGCATCCTTGTGAATTGGATACCCTTTTTAAGCAAAATGTTCTAGATAGGAACAACAGTCCTTCCACACCAGTTCTGAGACATGCTTGGAAGACTGGTTCTCAAGGTGATGTTTCTGTATTAGCAGCAGCAGCAGCAGCAACACCTAGACTCTTGCCATGAATATAATATAATGCCACCTCAGACCCACCAAATCAAAAATTATGGGAATTATCACAGGGATCTGTATTCTTGCTGTACTCTCCAGTGAGCTTGCTGCACACTTGAGTTTGAGGACATTTGGCTTAAAATCTGAGAATAAAAAACAACAGTAGAAAAACAAAATTATTTAGTAGAAAGCATGGGATGAGGAAAGCACCCAGCTTGGGTGGCAAAGGATGTTCATGAAAAGATTCAAGTTGGACAAATGTCAGAGAATTCAGGACACTGAGCTTAGGCTAGAAGGACAAAATCAATTATTTACTAAGAGTGCTCAAAGATTTTAGAGATTGCTATAAGGATGAGTTAGGAAGAGGTAAGGAAAGTAGAGAGAGGGTCTCAACAAAGAGGACCAGGTCAAGTCCATGGAACACAAATACTAGAGGAATCTATAAGATTTTAAGACTAGACTTTTCATCAAGCCCTGGCCAGAGAGACACCTCAATGGTGTTATTTACAGAGTATCAGTGGAAAAGATGGATTTGGAGAAATAATGACAACTAGTTGTTGTCCGGGTGATAGTGGGTGTCAAATACAAGTATCTATTAGGAGGTTAAAACACCAGGAGGGTAATTGGAAAGAAATGGCAGAGCCATAAACACAAATTTAGGGTGATTCGTATTGAAATTACAGTCTGAAGCCATCAAATAGGTTAAGTGAAGCTCTAAGAATGAAGAACAAAACAGGAAAAGGGAGGGTAGAAGAAGGAAGGAAGAGGGAAAAAGAGAAGAAAGGAGGAGAAGGATGAGGAAGAAAACATGGAGCCCCAGAGTAAATAAATTCCCTCTCCCACAGTCTCTAACCTATTGCTATATTCACACTGGCTTGAACAGAATAGCCATCCAAGTACCCAAAAGGAAAATATAAAATTTAGACTCGCCTGTAGATACAGGGTAGAATGTGAAGGTTTAGGTGCAGCATGGGATCAGTTGGGTTGCTTGAAAATGTAAGTTTAGTTTAAGCATCACCAGTGTGAAGAATTGAAGGTGAAGATCATAAGTTTTAATTATTTATGTGGAATTACTGGTTCCAGTAGTTAAGATAAATTTTGATCTAGTTATCTATCAGTTAGATTGTGTTTAAGGAATAAGAAGCCTATAGGAAACAAAAAAAATGTCCAAGTTTTGTTTAAGGGAAAACTTTTGGGGTTCGGATACTCACATAGGGGCTATCACCCACAGGGGTGCTCTCCAGAGCTCCCTGTCATCCTGACTCCTGGCTGACCATGGCTTTTAGAAATCCTGCCAGGGATAAGCATGGAAAGCAATACCAGGGACAATGCCACTCTGTCCAGCTTCAAGTAACTAGATGTGACTGTGCCCAGAGAGAGGTCTACATACACATAGTCAACTGATCTTTTACAAAGAAGCAAAAGCAAGACAACAGAGAATAAACTTTCTAACAAACTGGGACACCAGGCCATGCACACCATATACCCATAGGAAACAAGATCTAAATCTTACATCTTTTACATAAATCAACACAAATGGTCATAGACCTACACATAAAAGGTAAAACTGTCAAACTCCAGAAGATCAGCATAGGAGAAAATATAAATGACCATGGATATACATTTGAGGTACAACATCAGAAGCCACGATTCATGGGAAGAAATAAATGATAAGATATATCAATTATTCAATTTAAGATCTTGTACTCCACATAAAGACATTGCAGAGAGAATGAAAAAGCATGTCAGATGAGAAAAATACTTGCAGAAGACATACATATATGATGAAGGACAGTTATACAAATGCAGTATAGCAAGTGACCTGTCCTCTTATCCAGAGGGAGCACCCACCCAGTATTTTATATTCTTTATATTCTTTCATTTCATCCTTTTCCCCTTCACTAACCCTCTGGGGTATGTTCTTAGCTGGATGCAGCCACCACTGGGACCCTTCCTACAACAATAAATCTAAGTTAAGACAAGGAAGTGTGTTGGATAGTTTTTATCCACATGACATAAGTTACAGTCATCTTGGGAAGAGGGAGCCTTAGTTGAGAAAATGGTATCATGTTGTATACAAGTAGCAGATATCTGGAGAATATTTTCACTTAAAGCTATACCACACACCCTGAAATATAAAGTTACCTTGAATTCTCCCACTTTGCTGTGATCCATTGGGAATCTGATGCTTGTTAATGTGTACAATCAAACAGGTAGAGGCCCAGGGGGTATTGCTCCAATATGAAAGACATTTCAGCTTTTGTCTTATTCTGTCTTAGAGGGCCAAAAGTCTTCATGACTTCTCTCTGTGACTAATATGCACTAACAATGTCAATCTCCAATTCTGAACAAACATGTGTCAGTATGCTTTTACATAGAGAGCAGGACATTCTGAAGACTAGAGGGTACATCGTTCAAGCTGACTGTTTCCCTATCAATATGTACAGCTTCTTTGTCCAATGTGGTAAGTTATTATCTCTCTCAAGGTTAAGGATTTCATCTCCTGGCATACAGAAACTGTATGGACTACAGATCATGCATTAATTAAATAAATAACAAGAGGGGGCAGAAGGGAGGAACCGTGGGGACTCAAGGAAGTTATGTTATGGGATGTTGCTTTAGGAAGGTGGTGGGAGAGTTCAAACCTTAGATTGTGGTGATATTTGCATAAGACCAAATATACTATAAACTGGTTAAATGTTGCTTGCATTCACATCTTCGGTTTTCTGCTTCTCTCTGCAATCTGGCGTGGCTTCATAGGACCTCCTTGGTAAAACCCTGACTCCTGCCTGGCAGGTTAGCTTTTCACTTCTTACTAATAGACAACATTTCCCCCTCTCCACTCTACATGCAACAATGCCATCTTCATGCAAGTGGGGATTCTGGAGCCATTCCTTTCTCTCATCTGGCTAAACGGTTTAAACTCTGCCTCAAGCCTCACCTCCTTCTGAGTCCCCTAGTCCTAACTCTCCTTTCTTGCCATCATAGCCTACCTCATTCCTTTCTATCAGAATTATGGACAGGTAACTTAGCCTTCAGGTTTCTGCAACTAAAGGCACTTCTTAATCCAAGTTAAGTCATGGAAAAATAGCTCAAAAATAAGACAGAAAGAATCTGGGACTTAAATATGACTTTTTGAAGTGGAGTCTGAAGGCCAGCAATATGGCTCAGTGGGTAAAGTTCTTCCTCAAAAGCCTGATGACTTGAGTCTAAACCGTAAAAGGCCATGTGCGGGGTCATATATCTACAATTCTCAGACTTCTGCAGAGAAGTGGAGGTGAAGACACCTGGAAGTTCAAGATCCAGCTAGTCTGGAGCATGTTACACAGTGGCAGAGACAAAAGTGTTCCTGCTTCATCAAGATGAAAGAGAATCGTGAAAGTTCCCCAGACCTCTGTGTGCTTACCCCCTACAATAACAAGACAATAACATTAATTATTTAAAAAATAGTGGATTTTTTTGAGCCTTTCATTGAAGTGTTTTCAAACTTAAACAACTTAGTTTACCATGATAGTTAAAGTGAACAGAATCAGGCTAAACAAGTCATGCTAAAACAAAACCAAACAAACAAACAAACCAAAAAAAAAACCCAAACCATTGATTTACATATACTCACCACACTCAAAATCGCATTCCCTCATTTGCTCAGCAGTGTTTCTGGAAACTCTTAGGTACCAGAAACTTAGTCACAGAACCACAAGGCAGTCTCAGGAGGTGAAATGTAGAAACTCTTCATTGCTATACTCTTGAATGCCAAAAGTAAAACTGAGGACAAGTCACACACACACACATCTACACAAAGAACACACCAGCATGCCTACACTAGAAACACACCTTTCAGTGAAGACTGTTTACCACAAACCCACCAAAATCCTCATCCTTTGCTTAATCAGTCTTCATTGTCCCAATTCACAAATTCCCTTCTCCTTGCCAAGAATGAAGGCAAACCCATTTCCTTTCAACTTGATGTATATCTCCACCCACCAGAGAAACAGCATGGTTGAACCCTAAATGACACACGCTCCACTCAACACTTATAATCTTCCCAACCACCAAGAACAGAATGAATCTCTATCTCAAGCAGGTTCCTGCAATTAGAACTCTGACTACTCATGCAAGCCAATTACAGGTTTTCCTTACAAAGCACACTGAATGGAGACGTGGTTTTGGCACACCCTAACATTTGTCCTCGGCCTCAGCTCTGTACTTGTGTTTTTTCTGTTCTTCCATCCCTTCTAAACAACCCTAAACTTGGCATGCTACCACACACCAAGTACCTATGTGCTGGGATTTAGGACCAGTCCTTAAATAGACAAAAGTTAGAAGGGAGGGGGCAAACTATCTAGACATGATAAAAATTGTTAATGATAGAATCTTTAAATTATTCTTTAAAAAACTGTGTCTGGAGGAAGGCTTCATAAATACTAGTGAAATAAGTTCCATGTTTAATTTCTTTCTAACAGAGCATGTATGTGGATAACTTCTCAAAATGCCAGACACACACACACGCACACCAGTAAGAACTATGCAGTATTATTACAGAAATAATTTTCTAGTCCACTCTGACTTTTGAACATACCATGCATATCTGCATATTATATATGTATTCTGAAATACATATACATTTGCATACTGCATATGTATTCTGAAAGTCTACTCCAAACTCTCATTTCACATTAAGCTTAAGAAGGGTAAAGGCATAGCTCTCAGTAAGTTATGAAGTTATAAAATTTATTCTTTAAGCTAGGAAGAAAAAAACAATAAAACCCCCCAAACACTGTCTCAAATCTTGCTTGCGCCAGGAAAAAGAGTTCTTATTTTTTTATTTACTTATTTAGATTTGTTTGAGTGTTTTATTTTGCTGTGGTTATTGTTATTTTTGAGACATGGCCTCTCTATGTAGACAGGCCTGGTTGTTCAGGAATTCACTACGTAGAACAAACTGGCCTCAAACTCAAACTGTGTCCAAAGGCTGGAAAGGCTTGTGCCTCCACGCCCAGTCGTAAAAGAGTATCTCAATATGTGGATTGGTATGTATATTCTAACTTGCAGGGTCAATAAAAGGGTATGAAATGTGAACCAAAGAAGAGGATAGGTATGGAAAATGCCATCACATTTGAAGGCTATGTTTTACATGGAACAATTTAGCAGGGACCTAATAGTTTGAAAACTTTCAAAACCTTGAAGTAGTACATATCAAGGGGGAAAAGCATAAAATCTGGCCTAGTTCATATGCTATCAATGGCACAGAATTTGTGTGAAAATGATTCTGTAGTTATTCACACATTGGTATCTATACTCTTCCACTGGTAGCTGCCACTAACTACACCAGTCATCTTCCATGCTTGTGAACAAGCTCGAACGCTAAGATAGAGAAATAAAGAGGGCAGCAGAAGCACACAGGTCACACTCTGTCTCACATTTCACAAATACTGGTTAACTTATTGGAGCTAGAAGTAAAACACAAACAAACAACAACAACAACAAAACCCAAAAGGCTCTTAATGTGTATGAACCTAACCATGCCAGCCAGCTTTAATGAACACTAACTTGCTCCTCATTTTATAATGTTCTGGGAAAGGAGGCAAAATAAAATCTGTTCAACCACTGTATTTTTACATCATTCATTTACTTATTCTCCCAACCATCCACCCACTCACCCATCCTCCATCTACCTATCCATCCAGATGTTCAGGTGCCTCTTAAGTATCAAGCAGTATGTTCGGGGCTGATAACACATGTAACTGATAACAACAGTAAATTGAAAACCTGGCAAAGAGTTTGTTAAAGCAGAGCTCAGTTTAATGGGGAGAAAACCAAGGGACACTAAACTGTAAACAAAAAGTGCTTCCAAGAAGGGAGTGGGACTATGAGAGTCACAGTGGGTAGGCAAGAGGATGACCAGAAAGGCTTTCACATCATCCTAAAGGATAAATAGGCCTTAACCACAAGAAGTAAAAGAGGAAAAAAAAAAAAAAAAAAAGGAGAAATGACTGTATGCAGAAATAATATGTTCCATAAAAGCCACCAGAGGGAAGAAACTGGGCACAGGAGAAACACACATTAACCTGATAACCTGTTCTACCTATGACAGGGACCTTGGGAAGAGAACAGGAAAGCAGGGACGGCCAGACCTGAAAGTAAAATCTCTTTATCTTTACATAAAAATGAAGAAAATTCTACGGCACGGATGACCTAAACCTAAGACCTAGGTACCAGTTCAACCATTAATGGATGCTGGGCATCTGATCTCCATACTACTTGTGTAGACTCAAGTTATAACTCCTACGCCAGATTACAAATGGGGCAAATAAATACATAAAGGACACAAAAACTGCATTGTAAAAATAAACTATTCAGGAAATGAACATCATCATAGTACCATCGACTTAAAAAACCAAACGTTAGAACACAAGCTATAACCTGTTTAAAAGGTACTTTCTTTCTTTTAAAACTCAAAGATACATTTTTTAAAAACTGTGCCTAAAGAGACATAGTTTTTAAAAGTCCATCCCAATACTTTAAAAGTGTTAAGAGAATAAGATCGTCAAAACTTAATATTTTTTATTAAAATGTATTTTTAAGCAAGTGTTAAGAGAATAAGATCGATAAAACTTAATATTTTTATTAAAATGTATTGTTAATCTGCATTATAACTTTACAATTGGTAGGCTGTAAACATGACCTACTGACTCAACTAAGCAGGGTGCACATGGTCTCACACACACTGAAAAGCTAAGCATGGTGCCTTCAGGGATCTGGGACCTAGTCCTCTGTGCACGTGTTGCGGTTGTTAGCTTGGTGTTT
The DNA here is from genome assembly GCF_982192425.1 of Myodes glareolus. Taxonomy (NCBI): domain Eukaryota; kingdom Metazoa; phylum Chordata; class Mammalia; order Rodentia; family Cricetidae; genus Myodes; species Myodes glareolus. Next base: position 413,826 of record NC_142044.1, on the reverse strand, counting down.
TTGTGGGACCAACGGTGGGAGCAGGTGTGTCTTTGATTCTTTTCCTCCTGTTGTGTTACCTTTCCCAGCGTCAGTTCGAAGACTTTCGTCTTGTCTTATTGTATTTTGTTTTGTCTTGTTTAGTTGTTGTCTCTTGGAAGTCTGTTCTTCTCTGAAGGGAGACAGAGGGGAGTGGATGGGGGAGAGGGGAGGCTGGGGTTGCTGGGAGGGGTGGAGGAAGGAGAAACTGTGGTCGGGATGTATCATAGGAGAGAAGAAACTATTTTCAATAAAAATAAATTAATTACTTCATTTTAAAATGGCAGGCTGCAAAATAACATATGCAGTCCACACTTCTATAAGACATAATCTTACATTTAAAGAAATCATATAAATTTCCTCAGAAAAAAATTCGAGGCATAAATTCAAGGCTGCCTGTCATAAGCTAATGACCTTATTACTGAAAGAGCTCAGAGCCAGCCAGATTAAGAATCTTCACCTGAAACGACCAACATGCAGAAGAGCAGTGGTTCTCACCATCCAGCCAACATTTTAATGTCAAGTAGTAAAGTAATGAAAGTGAATAGCACTGTGAGTTTTTAAAAGGAGATAAATGGCTATATTATCTACTTCAGTATTGGTGTGTGCAGTTCTTTGTGCCAAAAACTAGCAAAAATGAGCGAAATGAAGAAAATGCTCTGATATTGATGCTGGTATGTTGGAGCTTATCTCTATAACCCTGACCATCCTTATTGCTTTGGAAGGGGGCTGATAAAGAATTAAACAGAGGCACGGCATTAACTCATTAAGTCAAGTGATTTTAAATGCTAAAATTTATGTTATAAAGCATAACATGGGTCAATTATTTTTAGAATAAGTGAGTCATCTGAAAAAAATTATTTGGAGTGTACAACTTGCATGGACAGAGAATGTATTCTGAGATCACCTATCAAAATGATATGGTGGTAATTAAGATTTTTCTGAAATAAGGAACAACAGAGATGATGTATTGGAGTATTTTAAAAGTTATATCCCCAATCACATCCTTCCTTTAAACACAATGAAACCAAACTTTATATGTTTTTGCAACTTTTTCCTCAACACACACAAAAAAAACATTTTTGTAAAAATAATAGTGCAGATTTTTTTTTTGCATCACTGTTAAAAATTGCAACTTGCATTATCCCATGCCTAAAATCAGCTTTCTTTTCACTGGGCTGATTATAAAATAGTCATTCAGAAATTCCTGAAATACCTACAATTCTTCACTCAGTACCAGAAAATCCTTAGATGGTTAGTGACTCAGAGAAACATTACTCACTTAACAAGATGCTTCGAGACATTCCTAATGCCCTAAGATGAGGGGAGGTATGGTGGAAGTGATGTCACTCTGTATGAAAAGTAACAAATAACAATAGCCAGTGGCATACCTTCTAAAGAACATGGAATGCAAAGTAACAAAGCCAGGCCTTCAAAATACAGAAAACTGCCACAAGTCACCAGTGACAAGCCCCACAAATCCATGTCCCATTCAGGCTCAAAGTTTGAAATAAAGCACCTAACTTTACAAAGGGCATAAGCCAAATGGATGAGCTAATCACTTTACCCCTTAGTTTTGTCTTGTCTTTAATTAAACTTGTGAACTTCTCCAAGATTTGCAGTGCAATTGTTCATGTATATAAACTTTGGAATCTATATGTTGAATGTATCACTTGTTCACAGATTTAGATTCTTCATTTAAACAACTGACACATTCAGTTTGTCTCAAAGGTTCCATTTGTTTAAGGTAAAGTACAAACTGGCTTCCTGGTAACAATCACAGCTGGCTAAATATCCCTTCCCTCAAGTGTATAACTCAATTAAAAACAATAAATTATTTTTAAAAATCCCTTCCCTCAGTGGTTGGGTAGAATGCAGCCAAACGCGTGGTAACTTGACACCACTTGCTGTTGATTTTGAAACTCACCTTCGACAAGTTCAATTAATAGGGTGAGATTCAGGAACTTTCAAATTATCAAAGCAAAGGGGATAAACACAACTCCAGGCCCCTGGAGAGAACATAGCCCCCAAATGGAGTTCAGAATAACAACAAGTTTTTATATTAGATACTAGATCCAGTACTTCACACCTTATTTGACCTAGAGGTGAGACACTGAATAAGATCTGGACAAGGCAGGGCTTCAGGTTAAGCCTACAGAGAGCACAGCAGCATCCTATTACAAGCCAGCCTCTATCACGTGCCTCTGATTCTACTGCAGAACAGTTCGATTATTTGCTATTTTGTCCAAACCAGGAGGTCTTCAAGCAATCTAGGGAGGCAGCACAAAGCGTGAGTTCCTGAGTCCTGCGTCCCCACACACTATGCCCAACAAGAAACTGGCTGATCTCATTTCAGAAAATAGGAAGGAGGAAGAAGAGATTGGAAAAAGAGATATCTGAGAAAATCTCTAAGAGGAAAAAGGAAAGGGGCACAAGAGAACATGTCCCCTAAGTCCAGAGTAGCAGAAGCAGGGGGAACAGGACCAGGGTCCTGAGGTCTGCCAAGTGTGCTGTGCTCATGAAGTCTTCTTGGTGAATCACTTACAAGCATTCACAAAATGACCTGCCCACACTTAGAATTATGCTCAATCCGTGGAAAAGTCCATCAGAATCCAAATGAACCACCCTGAAATCATCTTGCACTTGGTGACAAAGGTATGACTGCTAAGATCATTAAGACTGGGGACCCACAGCTACCTGGGTTTTTCCTGGGCCCTCCACTCCCAAGATTTGGTCAAATAACTGGTGTAGGAGGTTCTTCTGTTCATGTGTTGCTTTCATTGGCTTATGAATAAAGAAATTGCTTTGGACCTGCTAGGACAGAACTTAGATAGGCAGAGGAGACAGAACTGAATGCTAGGAAGAAGGGCAGAGTGAGAGACACTATGGATCTTCTGCCTGAGACAGACGCTGGTTAGAATCTTGCCAGTAAGCTACAGTCATGTGGCGATACACAGATTAATAGAAATGGATTAAATTAAAATGTAAGAATTAGCCAATAGAAACTAGAGCTAATGGGCCAAGCAGTGTTTTAATTAATACAGTTTCCGTGTGGTTATTTCGGGTGTAAGCTAGCCAGGTGGTCGGGACAAACAAAGGGACCCTCTTCCTTGTAACAAATAACTGAATTGTTTCATAGTCCTAGGGAAGTAGAAATGGGAGTCTCTGAGGCTCACTCGCCAGTTGGCCCACGTGACTGGATAAGCTCCAGGTGGGTGGGAAAACTTGTCTTAAAGGACATGTGGAAAGCTCCCGCCGAATAAGACCTAAGGTTATTTTTACATATAATCCTTTGCACCATCCGCAGCATACATGCAACCACACACAGATGCACAACCCCATACATGCAGACCAAAAACTGTGGGCCTTCACTAGGAAAATGACAAGAATGAACAGACTCTCTTTCTGTTTAGTGGGTAGATTTTGAGGAACTTTTAGGAGGAATCTGATGCAACCCCTGGCAACAGTGATGTGAAGTGTGGCTCCAAGCCACCTGCCCAAGGTAGGTGTGAGACAGATACCCTCTCCAGAGTCACACTGCTTCAACCAGGCAAGGTTCCCTGGAGAAAGTCACCTACTATTCTGGTAGCTCTGCTCATTGTCATTGTCAGTGGGGACTTGTGTAAGCAGGAGGCACAGCCCTCCTGAAATAACTCTTGCCCTGGGAACACCTGCAGGTCTCACCAGACAGATGATCATAGACACTGTAGAAGAAACCAGAGGCCAATAACCCAGAACTGAGAAAATATCTCAGAACAGCCATCAGTAGGGCTTCACTTGGCCCTTGTTACTTCATGGGTGAGCCCTGTGTAGTAGGCTGTGGGGAGAACACTCACAGAAGGACATGGACTGCCACCTATAAAATGTTCCACCATTCTAGGAATCTCTGCAGTAGACTTCAACGAGACCTTTTAAGAATTTCCTGATGCAACATAACTAGAGAACAGAGGTTGGTTCTTGGGAACTCTTACTAAATTACTTCCCAAAGACTCTGGGGATCTGTGTATATGTAGGAATGAACCCATGTCATTGAGCATGTGACACATACCTGTTGGAGAGTATCAAAGTCCCTATTTCATAAGCCACGTTGAAAAGTATTGCATCAGTAATGAAAACACCATCAGCCATGCAATTTTGGATTGCAATTTGTCTCCCTCTGAAAACAACTAGATATTTTGCATAAGTGTTTAGATTATAATTATTCTCAAAAACTCAGAGAGCTTGGGGCAGATACCTAGTTCTGTTCAGAGTTTAATTTTTATATATAACAGCACAGTTAGTTATAAATCTGCGAAGCTCACTGTGTTAGGGGGTGCTCTACATAACCATGGAGATCCCCAAATTCCAAGTGTCTATTCCCAAGCCCAGATTTCAGGTCCAACACTTAAAACCAAGAAGTTAGAAAGTTTGTTGAATTCCAGTACCTCAGTGAAAAAAGGTCCACACACCACTATGTTTCTGCATAAATAGTATGTTTTAAATATGCTAATTAAATTTTTAAAAATTAATACCTCAATATTATTCACTGAATTAGTGAATATTATTCACTAAATAAAATCATTCTTAGAAGAGATGTAAACATATTCTGCCATCAGACTAGAAACTTGTATTAAGTATGTTAAAATTGAATTTCCTTTGATAGGAAATACCATGGTAACAGTCTGGTAACTTTTCCTTAAACAAACAATGGAAACAAATGGGCAATTAAAAAGCATTCCTCAAATAATTGGCTGCAATTAGCCTATCAGGTGGAGGACAACTGCTTCTGTCTATCCATCTGCTGTGTAAGTGCCCTTGCCCAGAGCTCTGGGGCCACTGGTTTCTTCGCAACCTGCAGCATTTACAATTGTCTACACAATTCTCAAAGAAAAGACATCATTTTCAGGGTTACCCAATGATAAGGTTTTTGCTATTCCATTCTTGGTCCTTTTTGTTCATTTTCTTTGTGTCCAATTCAAAAAACAGACATGTAAGAAAAAATAAAAATGATTTATTTTGTTTTCTCTAAGCCAAGACTTGTGGCTGGAGGAAAATGTGGAGGAGGAAAAACAGGAGAGAAATTTGTAAATAGTCAAAACTGATTTTAAACAGCATACTATTTTATGGTTTTCTAACAAGATGTCTCCTCAACTTTAGTACAAAGGGGTTCTGTTAAACACTATGTCCAGATTCTTGTGCTTAGACTACTCAGGAAATGCTTCTGACAGACGCAGTCTGTATAGCAATACAAGAGACGAAAGGTTCTTGGGCACATTTCAGTTTAATTTGCTGAAAGTGCTTGTGAGAGGGAAGTTTACACAGCACAATATTATGCTGTGATGCCCCATTAGGTGTCATATCTACTCCCTGCATACACTGCTTGCTAAGATATTTTAGGCTGTCCTGTTGCACATACAGAGTTGTGGCCAAAGTTTTCATATACATGAATATGTGGGGCCAAAGCTTTCCCAGATCTAAATCTACAGCAGTACTTGACATCAAGCCAGGAAAGTCCTCAACTCTCAACTCCACTTCCTTTATGTGTATTGCCAATGCATTTTCAGTGTTAAAACTGACAGCTTAAACTAGACTCCAACTCTGTGTCTGGCTGTAGTCACCTCCAGGATCTCCATACCTTTCCCTAAAAGGTGGTATCACAGTGATAACATGAAATACAGGTTAAAAACAAGTTTAAAAAATGGTGCAATACACACTCCAGCCTGAAAACAAAAAAGAACTCTAATGGCAAGATGAATCACTCTGTGTATCTGCAGCAGATAGGATGTGATTGTGAGGTTTATCTTTTCCTTGATGGAACCTGTTTGGGGAGACATCTGTCTCGCAGCAGATACTACAACCACCATTGTTATGTATCGTTGTATCATGACTTTTTACAATTGGAAATTATAAGGGAAAAGAAACCAACAACAAAAAACCTGACCTGCCTTAAGGGAATGAAAAATTAGGACTCAGACCTCTACAGAAAAGACATTAAGACAAGGGACCACAAGAGGATGTTTGGTTCCCAGAGCTGGAGTTACAGGTGATTGTGAGCTGCCTAAGTCAGGTGTTAAGAACTGAACTCAGGTCCTCTGAGAGAACAGCGAATGCTCTTAACCACTGAACTGTCTGTCTCTCTACCCTCTGCCATCTACAATTCTTATGGAGAACTCGCAACTACTATCCCTAAACACTATCCCTGTTGGCCTGACACAAAAGCTACCTAACAACTCCTCCCACATAAAGCTCAGAGCAGAGTATGGGTTGGGGAGGTGGACCACAAGTTTATGGGTGAGCCTGAGTCATAGTTAGGCTTTCTAAATCCACAGTCATGGTGACTCACACTATAGTGGAACTGTAGAAGTTTTTTATTGTGTAAAATAATGAAGTAGATTTTCGCATGTATGGCTAACGCTTGAGATGCAAGCAGACTTTCCACAGGAGGCATGCACCACTCACCACTGTTGAAATATTGTCAGTCCAAAGCTTTAAGACATAATAATAAATTGAAAATGGTCAGCATCCCCCCCAACTCATATATGAGACCATTCAGTCTGACACAAAGAGGTTTTGCAAATCAATAGACCATTTAGAAATGGCCTGTTTTCATTCTAGCACAGTGGCTTTTAAAAATTGTCACACCCAATATAGCAGCCTACGGAGTCTGTGGAAATGTCAATTCAGAAAAGCTTTACTCATTGTGATGGTTACCATCAGCAGAGGGAGTTCACAGCAGGCTGCTCACCAGGTCCATAAATCAATATATGGAAATCCAAACAAAAGGCTTGGTTAGTACCTCTTCCTAAAAGCATTTTTAATTCCACAATGGAATCAGAAGCCAGACTGTAGCCTGGTTAAAGGGCTAACTGTTCTGAGGAATCTTTAACGAAACTCTTGAGGAACCCTTTCACACATGATCCTGCTTCACACGGCTGCTTTTTTCCTTCAGCTCCAAACTGGATAGTAATTCACCTACTTGCTGTTAAAATTTCTATCACTTTGTACTTCAGCCTAAACCACTGAAAGAGTTCCACAAGGAATAGAAAAAAAATCATACGGGCTATAAAATGCCTCCTTTTCTGTTCCCCTTCACAGTTATTAATGATGGTGGCCCACCCACAGAGAAACAAATGGAACATCTTCTACAAAACAGACAGCCATTCCTTCTCCTACTACAACTCCCAATTGCTCTGAGTTTTTTGGGCTTTTTTTTTTTTTTTTACAAATCTCAGTGAAGGTATCTTTGAGGATAAGGTCAAGCTTCAGCTCTTCCCTTCATAAAACAAATGTCTGTACCATTCTACTGCTTCAGAAAACTGACTCAGTGGTCTTCAGTACATTTAGGGTTCATGAATTCCAAGTGAAATCCCTTTGCAGGCTCAATCTCTGACCCGAGGTTCCTTGAAGCATCTATGAGTCTCTGTTATCAGAACTCTGGAGAAATAGATCTAAAAGCTTGTCTTTCTAAAACATTTTAATGAAGGACAAAACAAAACAAAACCAAAAACCTTCTTTGAAATCTCAGCAGTTCTCAGCTGTCCATATCTTCAATACTGGAAAAGTTCTACCTTGAATTTCTGCTTGCTGGTCCCCTCCCACTTGAAGAGCCTCTGAGGATCCCTCAGTATTCCCTAAGGGATCTTCCAGGTACAACATAGAGTCCTCGTTTTAAATCTGAAGCCTCCACTGCAATCTCTAAGAGCCACAGAAGCATAGGCTCTGCCACCTGAGCAGTGGTTCCATAAAGTAGGATTCCATTATTCCAAACTCCATCACTCCAAGGCCTGGGGGCAATGCAGATTCCAGGAGGTACATTGATTCAAAAACACTAATCCCAGAACTTTCTCAGTGGACAAAATTCCAGGGGAGAGAGAAGCAGGAATGTGGAAGATTACCTAGCTTCCTAGACTCTAAGGTACCTGAAACTCTACAGAGATCAATCTTCCACTGAAACTTGGTTATGAATCTGTTGCCACACTCCTTCTGAATGCTATGTATTCATCCTTGCTTTGACCTTTGTTCTGTTTCTCACTGTGTGAAAGAACCATCCCCTTTCTGCCTGTCTATATCTTACACTTTTTAAAAGACATATATCAAACTCCTTTATTCCCGAATAGTGTTCTCTTCTGGTGTCTCTCTTGGCTAATTTGTGTCTGAGTCCCGACATCAGAATGACTTTAGTAAGGAAGGCAGAGTGGGAGAGGTTGTTAAAAATGCCAGTCATTGGGACAGGCTAAAAGCTATAGAATTGAGATGCATATATGTCAACATTTAAGAAACAAAAATTACATAAGTAGAACTCTCACAAGTCACCAAAGACTTAGCTACTTAAAACAAAACAATGATAATGACAACAACAACAACAACAAAGAAAACCATTAAGATAGTTCCAGAACTATATCCTGGGGAGAGCAGGTTGCAATAATAAAACCTGACTCTTAGCTAATGCAGGAGTCACAGGAACAAAACTAGTCAGCTGTGCTGTGACTCAGTCCATCAGGATATACAGGCAACATAAGGACACAGAATACTGAACTTCTAGAAGGATCCCATCTCTGCATCTCTTCACAGGAACACGCCCCAAATCACCTAAGAGACATCATGAAATAGTAGGTCCATAAAATTCAAGGCAATCATCTAATAATGCATGATAACTGCCTGCAAAAAATATTATGCAATTATGTTTCTTAATTATGCACAAATCAGGTGATAATTACACTAACATGAGGTTCTCTATAACATCCACATGCCTAAAAATCGTCTCTATGAGTGAGTATAACTACCTCTAAACATATTCATTTATTAAGGAAATTTTTTAAAGGCACAGATTTTCCTAGAATTGCTGCACTGAGCTAAGAATAGAAAGCACATCAAGATGACTGAGGAAGCTCCTACCCTTGAAGAGCTCACATGGTCATGTAGAAGAAATAAAAGAAAAAAAAAAACACTGTGTAAAGCAAAGGAGAAACCTGAAGTATTGCAGGAGAAAAAAAGGGCAGTTACCACAGTAGATGAAGGAAGCACCAGAAACAGAGTAGCGTTCAGGTTTACTCTTGAGGAATGAGTCAAAGACTTTCAAGTGGAGGTTAGGGTAGAGAAGATAGTTGGCAAGAATGATTTTAACGAGTGGTCACACACAGGAAAACTCCTGACCCAGGGATGTAACAAGAAGGCACTGAGGCAGTTAGCCAAGGACACATGAACAGGAATCTTCCACTACTCTGGTTCACCTCTAAGATGGGCAGAATTTTACATCAGTAAGCACTGTAGATGAGCAAACTACATTGAATGAACCCAAAAGCAGTTTGAATCTTTCTCTTCTAATAAGAACAAGTGTGGCATATCCCCAAAATATGCATAAATGATAAATATAGTTTAAAAGCCAGTTCTCTCTGAGTATACTGTGAAGAGGTTTAAGAGGCAGTCTCAAGCCTAGAATACACAAGGGAAAGTTAAAGACCTAGTTTTGAGTCAGGTTTCATCCTTCCAGTTATACCTAGGCTAAGTCTGTTTCTTCCCCACCCTGAACACAGGGAAATATTGTTGGGGAACATTTGAAAATACTTTATATTAACTTTTAAATCACATGCAACTTTATACACATACATAATACCTGTTCATACACATAAATACATAAACACAGGACAACATATAGGGTTTCTGCAGCAAGGGGGCAGTCAGCTGAGGTGAAAGGAGATGCCAGGGCAATGGAGTGGAAAACGTTAACTGCACAGGACCATCCATGCCAAGATGCCAGGCTACTGAGCAAATCAACACTGAAAGGACCCTGTATCTTGTCTTTCCATTTACTTCAACTGATATAACACCTTCATATAGTTTCTATTGCTGTGACGAAACATTATAACCAAAAAGTAAATTGAGAAATAAAGGATTTATTTGGTTCACACTTTCACATTACTGTGCATCATCAAAGGAAGTCAGGGCAGGAACTCAAACAGGGAAGCAACCTGGAGGCAGGAGCTAATGCAGGCCATGGAGGAGTGCTACTTACTGATTTGTTCCTGATGGCTTGCTCAGCCTGATTTCTTATAGAACCCAGGACCACCAACCCAGGGATGGAACCACCCAAAATGGGCTGAGCCCTCTCTCATTAATGACTAATTAAGAAAATGCTGTACAGCCAGATTTTATAAAGGCACTTTCTCAATTAATGTTTCCTCCTTTCTGATAACTCTAGTTTGTATTTCAAGTTGACAGACTAGCCAGCACATAGTCCAAATTTATTGAAACTGAAACTTAACAATCATAAACATCCCTTAAGTGTTACTTGATTTTAAAACACTCATTTTGTTCCTATTTACTGATATTCCCCCCCCCCTCTCTCTCTCTCTCTCTCTCTCTCTCTCTCTCTCTCTCTATATATATATATATATATATATGTTATTATGATCCAATCCAGCTTCTCTTTGCATTATCTATTAGGTAATACTAATCAGTATTGAATACCCACTGTACAATCATCTAACTCAAATACATACACTACCAAGCAGAATTTTAACAAACCAAGTTTGTTCCCATAATTATAAAAAATGCATCTGGGCATGGTGGGACATGCTTACAGTTCCAAGGGAAAAGACTGTCACAAGTTTGATAGGCATCCTGATCTATACAGCAAACCTCTGCCACAGAAGAACACAAACAAAACATAAAAGTAAAAATAAAAGAAATGAAAGATACGTATACAAATATGTACATTCCAATTAATTTATCTCTTAGCCACAAAAACGTTTATGGTACTCTATAAACATATTAATCTATTAGTCTTAACCACACTGTTACTAAATAAAAGTCTTTCCTTAATCCCAGGTGGTCCAAGCTCTTAACATACTCGATTAGCATAATTAAAAGTCAAATATCTTTCTACCCCAAAACTATCCATGTCAGACTACGTAGTTCTTCCCCAATTCCTTTAAAATCGACCAGCTTAGCTCACCTTTCATCATTCTTCTACTTCCTCATATAACTGATTTTCTCTACACAGTCCTATTTATGACTTTTGTAGTAATAAAATTACCATTACAGAATATTACCATATGGCAAGAATTACTCATGTTTAAGATATTGTGTTTATGCAATTCAATTAAAATTTTAGTGTTTAATTAAGAAATATAGATTTACAAAAATACAGTTTGTCATCTACAATAGTCAAACTTACAGTCACATTAGGTTTTTTAGATATATAAAGATATATTTCATATAGTTAGGTATTCTTCATACATTTTAAAGACCTGTAGAATATGACATTTAAAACGTTTTAATAACTCAAACTTTACATGACAGTGAGAAACATCTCCTAGCCGCACCAATGTCCTCCAACAATAAAAGATGGACATCAAAGAAACTCTGCATGGAATTTACTTTTTTTCATGAAAAAAGCTAGTTGTGTGGTCAAAGAAACTGCTTTTCTTCAATCGCTGATAATTATTGTCTACCTTGCCACATGCCAAAGCAGCTTCTTTATTAACATTAACATTAACATACAGAGGGTAATTCCACATCATCTGGTAAACATTAAAAACTAAATATGGTCACCAATCTCACTATATTCTAGGAAGAAAGGAAACTTTCTGCACTGAGGAAGAGAAGAAATTTATTTAGTAAATAGTTTTACTCCGGCCATGGATTCCCCCTTGAAACCACATACAGGAAGCATAGTCCCCTGTCTTTTCAGTGGATGCTCCCTATCTCCACTTCTCACCTCTCTGGAATGCTAAATCAGGTATACAGGGCAATAATCTGACAGGATTCTTTGGAACCACTAGAAAAAGTCTTGAGCATTTATTCATTCTCTGCTTTAAACAACACGCCATCTTCACCATTGAAGAGGCATTAATAACCTTCAATTAAATAGGCATTAGTCATGTCAGCTTCCAACTTCAGTGCCTCCTCCTTACTCAAAACATTTATTAAGTATGGTTTACTGTGCTGGGTGCTATAAAGGTTAAAGTGCAAAGCCCATATCCACTTTGAATTTAGATTCCAAGATGGAAAGTGATATGAACTGTGAAACAAGAGATACATGCACAAGAAACAAGGGATGTAAAAGAGCTGGCCAAGATGGAAGGGCTGTGTTGGATTTGGAAAAGAGCAGAGGCATGCTGGTACAGGACAGGCTCATTCACAGGAAGCTGTGGCTTTGGTAGAGTTCAGTGGCACCGTGTACATCCATACTGTTGTGCAACCAACATCACATGCACACCATCTATATTCTGACCTTTCCTCATCTTGCTACAATAAAACCTGTAAACCCATCAAACACTACCCTTCAGGTCTTTTCTCCCAGTCCCTGAAGCCCCCGTTGCATTTTCTGTTCCTATAAATGTAGCTATTCTAGGAACCTCATACAATAAGTTTTTGAGCTTTCTCTCTCCAGCTTCTTTCAATTAGTATAATGTTCTCCAGTTTCACCTCCATGATAGCAAGTGTCATTTTTTTTCTTTTCTTTAAAAAAAATACATATTTTTGAGACAAGGCCTTTAATTTGAAATCTTCATAACTCAGACAACTAAGTGAGGTATGCCATCACACCTAGCTCTTCTACGCTGTGTGTTCAGCATATCTTGTTTATCCATGGTAAATGCATTTTCAATCAATGAAGTGACTATGCTTCAAAGACAGGAACATGTTCATATTCAGTGTTCAATGTGAGGGACATTTCAAGTCTCTTTCTTGTAGTGGAGTAAATATTTGATATTTCCTAAAGAAACAGAGATGAATTTTAAATCAAAAAACCAAAAGCAGGTAAGAAAATATTTCCCCAAGGCTGTCTTCCATATTCTTCCATCAAGGAAAATGGAGAACCCAACAACCCCCTTGGCCTGTGTGAGTTCAGACTTTTCTGGTAAACTGCTTTGCTTTTCTAAGCTTATATTTGAATGTCTCTGCTTCAGTTCTGCTGCACAACTTCCTTCACTGAAGGCCAAGAGGATGGCTCTTCATCTGGAAAAAGAAAATCACTGCCAGAAAGATAAAATAAACAGCAATAAACCTTTTGAAGTCCTGGTTTTGATGAACCACAGAGGTTTGAAAAAGAAATGTATTTGTGGGTTGAATGAGTATCCCTAGGGACCAGTGTCTCCACATGAGTGACCTCCCAGAGAGTGGCAGGTAAACCTAGGAAACACCCAGTTGAAAGCATCTTTTTCTGCTTGTCTTCAAGGCTGAGCCTATGGGAGTTTCTTTTTTCCTTCTCTGGCATCTTAAGATTCTGAGTGTAGACCTGCATTAGTTACTTTCCGTTGCTGTGATAAAACACCACTGCCACGGCAACTTACAGAAGGAAGGACTTATTCGGGTTTACAGTTTCAGGGCAGCATGCCCATCACCACCACAGGAGCATGGCCATAGGCAGGCACGGTGACTGCAGAAGATGAAGAACACATCTTAAACTTCAAACTAGGGCGGCAATGGGCTTTGAAACCTCAAAGCCAGATTCCCAGTGATATACTTCCTCCATCAATGCTACTCCTAAGTCTCCCCAAATAGTGCCACCAACTAGGGATCAAATATTCAAATGCCATAGCCTATTCTCATTCAAACATGGTAGTGTGCAAAAGCATAATTATAAACAATTTTCATAACAGAAACTATGAATAAATTACAAAATGAAAATTATAGAAGGAAAATGGGTATGGGAAGTTCTTCTGTCTGTGTTTTGTGTCTATTGGTTAATGAATAAAGCTGTTTTGGCCAGTGGCTTAGCAGAGAAGAGCTAGGCGGGGAAAACTAAACTGAATGCTGGGAGAAAGAAGGTGGAGTCAGGGAGATGCCATGTACCTGCCAGAGGAGAAAGATGCAAACCACTAACTGGAACCTTGCCAGTAGGCCACGAGCCTTGTGATAAAACATAAAATAATAGAAATGGGTTAACCAAAGATATAAGAGCTAGCTAGCAACACCACTTAAGTGATCGGCCAAGCGGTGATTTAAATAATATAGTTTCTGTGTGATTAGTTTTAGTCTGGGTAGCCTGGAATGAATAAGCGGCCTCCTACAATAGAAAATAACTATATTTTTCGATTTTCTTAGAACTTCTTGGGTATTTAGGTGAAAATTATCTCAATGGACTTGAATGTGACAGACCTGCTTTAAAAGTACACCTCATATCAATATGGCCCATTTTTCCCATCCAGATTCATTGACCAGAACCATTCCTCCTTAGTTATTCCCTTCAGGGTCCTGAGAGTAGAACACGGATAAATTGTACCTTATTCCAGAAATGGCACCTTCAAAACCTGGAAATCCTGAGCACAGGAATGACCAGCAAAGGCCATAAAGTTTATTAAGTTCATAGTACAAGCGGTGCCAAAGTTATTTAACAAAGGAAAAAAAGTGGGGGGATGAGTAAGGACAGGGTATAAAATAAAAACCTAGTTAAGTGCACTTTCTACTGCTTTTAAAACACTAGTGAATAGTCAGCAAACAGACCAGGCATCTTAGATGGAGCAGGGTCATTTCTTAAATTCTTTCGCTTCCTGCAGTACAGTGCTAGGCACACATCAACTATCTTTAATAAACGTTGATTTGTTTAAGTGCTAGCAGAAAGCAAAGATTAATGCTACTCCTCCCATCATAATACAAACTCTTAAAAGTTTTAAATTCAATCAGGTAATAAGTCATTACAATGTGAACCCGCAGATACATAAAGATTTTACCATGTGTGCAACCCCACAACAGATAAATCGACTTGAAAAGATCAGTAAGGAAAAATAAGCACTCAAGTGTTTGAAGAAAATACTTTAATGTCATCTCATCCATGCTGAGATGAGTTTCGTCTTTGAAAACAAGGGAGATAAAAAGATCTTCCTTTAATGTCACTTTCTGCAGAGACTCCAATGGTTCATGTGGCATTAGACAAAATTCCATGCCCATCACTGGTTATGCAAGATAGTGACAAGTCTTACTTTGTCCACTTACACTCAAAAGGAAAACCAGAAAATGCATACAATATGAACTTTGTCTTTTGACCAAAATTAATTTGGTCAAAACAAATAATAAAATTATTTGTTTATTTGGGGAAGCACATAGAGAATTTTCAAATAAGCAGTTTAAAAGAATACATCAACTAAAAACAGCTAACTTTCTCCCATATAATTCTCATAGAAATGTCAAAAACCTAGATGTCAATCATCCCCTTGTCAGAGTCCAAAGACAATGTCTAGGTGAGAAGTCATAGACTCAGCCAGCTACTTAAAAAAAATGCTAAGGCAAATGAATCTCTCTAGAAATTACTCTTCACATGGCAAAGATTTGATTGAATTCTTAATGCTGCATTCACAGCTCAGCAATGAAGATCCTTCTAAAATACAAAGGCAGAGTGACTGAAGAAGTTGCCATGGAAACTGTCCTGCCTTCAACTTTAAGCAATTAAGGAACTCGTGTCTATCAATTCATATACTGTAAAATTAGAAACAAATAACCCCATTTAAAAACACACACATTTTGAAGATTTTTTTAAATAATAAAAAAATATTTTGTCTGTCAGGGAGATTTAACATTGGAATCATAACCAGTTCAGTCAATTCAATCTAGTTATAAAAAAATATCCAAAAGTAAAATTTACAGCAAAATATCCTTTTACTTGTAATATCTTTGGTTTGAAATATTTAGTAAACACTTGTTTTTTAAAAAAACTGCATTCGCATTTTGATATATTTCTGTACCTGTTTTATCATACAGTCTGAAATGGATTTCTGGGAATAGAAGGTGAAGAGACTCTGTCCAGTTTTAATGTGGTGAGCATGTCTTTGGCAAGCCTTGCTCTTCTCCTTATTCCCTCTGCCTTGATAATAATAATAATAATAATAATAATAATAAGAAGAAGAAGAAGAAGAAGAAGAAGAAGAAGAAGAAGAAGAAGAAGAAGAAGAAGAAGAAGAGTTAGATTACATATTAAAATTAGCTACCAAAGTCTATTCCCTTATTTGGCCACTTCCTCTTTCTGAGGCTGACTACCAAGGTCCAGCTATTGAAGTATCGAGGTCCAACAATAAGAAGCACCCTTAAGTTCACTTAATTAACATGCCTACTTAAAATGAAACATCTTATCCTAACATGGGTTTTTCCTCTTTGCCTTTATAAACCACCATTTGCCTATGTGCCACCTGTGTCTTCTGTCTTTCTAGAGGCAGTCTTTGTCCCTCCAGGACAAACATCCCTTCCCCCTTTGCTGTATGCCCTTCCCCTTCTGCCTGCCCTGTCACCTTTACCACTGCATCCTAGCCCATTCTAACACAGACCTCCCTTAGAATTAGTCATTTGGTGCTGTTTTCTTCCTGAGTCAGAAAGCAGTCACTTGAACTTTTCTTTCCTACTAAATAAAGGATCTCTGTGAAAACAGGTGTTTGGGTGTGGTTTGGGCCTAACCTGGGATCTGGGAGGGAGCTCCTGATGTGCAGGAGCTCCTTTCAGAAGGCATAATACATAAGGCATAACAAAACACAGAAATGTTCAGAAACCAATCAGGCCTGAAGTCAGAGGTCTCTTGTAAATAAGAGGAAGCTCTAATGCACAACCCCCTACAGAATGGAAAGATAATCTCTCCTTTCCCTGTTATCCTTAGAATCAGTGACACCAATATAAAATACAGAACTCATTGTAAGTGCTTAAAACCAATAAAATAATAACCAAAATATCTAAAGTAAGAATCGCTCAGAGAAAAGATTATTAACTTATTTTTACTCCCATGAAATTTTCTGCTCTCATTACTGCCTGCTCTGCCATTTTCTCTGATGAAGAATCCTGCCACACCCACAGAATGTTCCCATTGTGTTCATTTGCTTCTTAAATATGCTATTTTCAAAATTTTTCTCAGAATTAGAGATAGATCTGGATATGAATGCATTGAATCCTGTGAGCTTCATACTAGGGACCTCAAGCAACTCATGAAGTCTCATGTTCTACCTCTTGGTCAAATCTCAAGAAGCTTTAGAATAAGTTAGAGTCCCCCATTGTCTTAAAAACATGAGAAAGTGTACCTTCAAAAATCAATAGTTTTCTCTCTGTTTTTGCCTTCTATTTCCCCCTGTAATATTTATAAATTCCTTTGGTAAGGAGAAAAGCTATAAACCTTAATAATACGGGATAGTCTCCTTAGTCTCCTAACATTGATCAAGCTTCCATTAAGATAAACCAAGTCCTACTACTTTTCATAATAGCACGCACTGTGGTGGTTTGGAAAAAACTGGCCCCCACAGAGAGGGGCATTATTAGGAGGTGTGACTTTGTTGGATTAGGTATGACCTTGTTGAAGGAAGCATGTTACTGTGGGGGTGGGTTTTGAGGTCTCCTTTGATCACGCTACACCCAGGGTGACACACAGTTGCTTCTGCTGCCTGTGGATCAAGATGAAGAACTCTCAGCTTCCACTTCAGCACCATGTCTGCCTGCATGCTGCCATGTTCTGCCATGACAATAATGGACTACAGCTCTGAACCTGTAAGCCAGCTCCAATGAAATGTTTTTCATTATAACATTTGGTCATGGTTCTATGGTCATGGTGTCTCTACACAGCAATAGAAACTCTAACTAAAACACCCATAAAGTTATGTCAAGGAACCAATAAAGAGTTCCTTTCTTCCTTCTTTCCTTTCTTTCTTTCTTTCTTCCTTTTTTCTTTCTTTCTTTCTTTCTTTCTTTCTTTTTCTTCTTCTTCTCCTTCTCCTTCTCCTTCTCCTTCTCCTCCTTCTCCTTCTTTTTCTTCTTTTTGACAATGTCCAAATGTGTAGCCCAGGCTGGCCTTTAATTGAAGATCCTCATGACTCAGTCTACAAAGTACTAGGATTATGGGCATGAGTTACCACCAATGTAAGGAGTCATTCTACAACATGCTGGTTCATGCTTTCATTATTCTACAAAGAGATAAACTGGTTGACTGATAAGTGATTTTACTGAACTTGGTTGCTGTCAGATCAGACTGAAGACTTGGTAGCAGCTCCTCAGCGAGGCACCTGAAGTTTAATTAGTTTGTCCAACAATGCCAGTATTCAGAATTCTTGTCAATTTCTGCCAGGTATCCAGAATTCTTGTCAAAAGTCAACTGTCTCTAATGGGCACAGACACCAAGAACCCTAAGGAGATCCTAGAGGCCAGAGCGCCTTCCTCTCTGAGCAGTCTTTACATTTCTCAAAAAACCATGTCACAGAGCACAAACTACACAGAGCAGAGACTGTATCAGGTCCATTCACTGCTACACTCCCAATATCTAAGATGCAAAGCCTTTCTCAACTCACAGGAGGCACTCAAGTGTGATGATAGCCATATCTGTAAGCTTCTTAAGAAATGTGACAAGACCTTGCAATGCCCACAGCATGACCTGCCTTCACTTGACTGCTCCTATGCAGAGCCATGGCAAACCTATTTCTGTCTTGGAGTACGGAAGAAACAAAACAAAAATAAAGAAAGAAAGAAAGAAAGAAAGAAAGAAAGAAAGAAAGAAAGAAAGAAAGAAAGAGAGAGAAAGAGAAAGAAAGGAAGGAAGAAGGAAAGAAGGAAGGAAGGAAGGAAAGAAGGAAGGAAGGAAGGAAGGAAGGAAGGAAGGAAGGAAGGAAGGAAGGAAGGAAGGAAGGAAGGAAGGGAGAAAGACTAAAATAAGCCATTCTATTTTCAAATTTCTCATCCGCAAATTAAATCCCTGTCAGGGCAAGGAGTGCCATCTGAGTGGTGCGTGTTCATACATGTTAGAAGGCTGGCAGACACAAATAATCCCTCTTTGATCTTGTTCTTTCAGCATCACGTCTTTGAGATCCACAAAAATGTCATTTTTATAATTTATAAAATTGCCTAATGTAATGCTTAACTGATATGGTTGTCTTTTCATAGTCTATCCCATGCAAATATATTTCATTGCAGACTTCCTGTTCTGGTCAGGGAACACCACATCATTAGGATTGTGACTTACGGAAGGAAGGTGAGAATTTTCTATGTTTTGAGCTGAGGTGTAAAGCATGTGGATAAAAATCTGTTAGGTGTCTCCTACATGTGAGAACGACACACAGACTCCTTACGTTTGCCATGTGATTGCCTAAATTGAGACTGAGGCACACATCTCATGCCGTTAAGTACCAGAAACGCATCTAGGTTGTCAAGACTCTCCTATTGACTGGCAGGCATTTACACGTTAGTCAAAACATGGCCTTAGAAAGGAAGTAGGAATCTTCTGTTATTCATCTTGTCCTGAAGGCAAACACAAGCTGCTTTGGGGAGAAAAGCTTTAATAAAGTAACTGGAACAGATATCTATAGGCTCATATATTAAAATAAAAAGTGTCTTGGTAAATTTGAATTTCTGAAAACAACAAACAATTTTTAGCTTATATCTCAAACAGTGCCTGGGATACACTTAATCTAAACTAACTAAATAAATAAGATTTAAAAATAGATCTATTTTAATAAAGCATTGTGTTTCACCTGACAACTCTTTATGGTAGGAAACAACAAGGGCTAAAAGCCATTAGAGAAAGAATAGGAGATGAAATGGGGGGTGGGGATAAAACTGAGGATGGAAAACGTTTCAAGTGTTCTACTAGCATGAGAGCTTGAGTTCAGATCTCCAGGACCTAAGTAAAAGATTGGCATGGTAGACCCCAACATTGGGGAGGCAGAGACAGACAGAGCCTGGAGGTAGTCAGAGCCTGGCTGGATAGTCTAGCTGAAATGGAGAGGTCTAGGTTCAACAAGAGACCCTGACGTAGAAAACAAGGTGGAACATAGAAGAGGATGCTACTTGAAGTCAACTTCTGACTTCATCCACACATGCACAAGACCATGCACCACACACACAAGGACTCACAGCACAGGTACATGCAAACATACCTAAGACTAAAGGAGTCAGAGTAGTTTGAAAGGAGCTAAAATGTTTGCAAGGGAGATAGGTATAGGTAACAGAGCTTGGGAAACAGCTGCTGAAACTGAATGAGGTATTAGCCTGAAACAGCCTCAAATGGCAACAAGAAACTGCCTTGGTGTCCAATATATAAAGTATTATGTCGGCCAGGGCTGGTGGCATACCCATGTAACTCCAGTACTCCAAAAGTTGGATTGGAAAGATGGTGGGTTGAAATGAACCTAGATTCAAGATTTAATAATTAATTATTTTATTTTTAAAAATCATTAAAGTCACTTCTGCAAAGTTGAAGTTAGAAAAGTGAGGAGAGATCTATGATTTATTTGTCACAACCTATATTCCAAACACAACAGCCTCCAGAACTTCCAAAGGATAGCTCCAGCCTAAGGATGTGGGGCAGTGCAAAAGGCAAGACCCTCAATGTCTCTGAATGCCACCTCCCATCACTCACTCACAAAGAGGGTAGGGAGCATATCTTGAGCAAGTGTGGTGTTGTCTGAGTGTTCAGGAAGCGAACCCCTCATGTTTTCTACCAGATCAATTGTATGAGGCACGATGTTAGTAATGTGAACTACCCAACTGTGCCCCCAGAGCTCTACAATCACACTCCAAAGGATTAAAATATTAAAAGTCAATGAATACCCTCAGAAGACCAAGAAAATAAGGTGTATCAAAAAGTGGAGGAAAAGCAATAAAGATCAAGAAACAAAAAGATCACCTTAAAAAAAAAATCTGTGTTAAACTAATAGGTTGAGAAGTTCTAGGCATCTCATTAGAAGAAAGATGTAAATAAGCATGAGGGAAGGAATGAGGAGAGGGCAAACCATAATGAGCCTGGAACGAACATAAGAGGGATAAGTTAAAAACAGAATCTTCATCACATAGTTAAGTGGCCACAAGGGACATCTAACTATATACATTCAAGGGATTGAGAATAACAAAGAAAGAAGTAGCCATCCAACAATCTCAAGAAAAAGGGAAGAAAACATTTAGGAGAGAAAATTGAAAGAAGACATCTTGTGTCAGCAACCCCAAATAAAAAGCTTCTACCTCCTGCTCAAAGGGTGCCTCTGAAACCTTCAGCAGCCTTGGAAAGAAGCAGAGAATGAGCCCTGGGAGACTAATGCTCCAGGGTGTCTAAGCAATAGCCATGGGTTTGGTGTGTATGTGTGTTTCTTAGGTTCTTAACTCGTCAAGACACACTGATAACTTATTCCAAGGTGGTTATAAGTATGGATCTGGTTGGCTTTTGTTGTTGTTATTTTTGTTTTGAGGCATGTAATTACTCTGTAACCCAGGTTAGCCTACAATGCATGACATGGCCCAGTCTTCCACCAGCTCATAACAAAACTCTTGCTTCATCCTCCAAAGTCCTGGGTTTGCAGGTGTGAGCCACCACAACTAGTAATTTGGTTGCCTTTAATAAGTTTTTCTTATTTTAAATTGAACATATCTTAGCATAAGAAAATTGAAGGATACAGACTAAAACAAAAATTATCTATTGGTCAATCACCAGAAACTTTTACAACAAGATTTTAAAGTATTTTCTTCATTTATTTTTCACATGCTCCTGATGTTGAGGGAAGGATTCATGGTTTATTATATATGAAATTATCTCCTCTCCCATATAGCTTTCACTTCTTGATTTTAGAGTAAAACAATTGACTACAAGCATTATTTTATGTACTGTGTGTGATTTGTGATATTATTTTCACAGCACATTAGGAGAAACAAACAGCAACTTTTGGCTGGGGTTCACCTGCCTGGAATCCTCCCAACAATGCACCATAGTTAGGAATCTGAGGGATAATGGTTCATTGCCCCAGTGTTGGGAAGGACTTTCAGGAGTTTCCTGTATTATTTGTTCTAGGGCAGTAGCAAGGGTCTGTGGCAATGGTGAATAAATCTCCTGTGTTTAAATGACAGTATTACTCCCACTGTTGGGAGTGGCTGAACTTTCAAATAATCCAAAAAAATTACAAACCTGCCTTTGGGCATGGTCTTCTCACCATGTTAATAGATAAAGCCTGCTACACCTTGGTCAATTATACAAAGTACTTATGAAAGTCACCAAGTAAACTACTCAGGAAGAAGAAAGGGTTTTTTTTTTCTCACTGTAATCTCCTCAGTAGGTATATCAGCAGCTTTTTCCATATGCTCCATGCTGGCATTCATAGAACACAGAAAAGATATTTCCCCATCTTGCAAAAGAAAAAACATCTGGCATACCATTTTAAATTTCACAGAAAAACAGATAAAAAAAACTATGGAATTGTAAGATATTTGGCTATGCATTCACTTGTACTGTACTTCACAGTAAGAACCACACTGTTCTATAGTAACTAAAAGGTATGTGAAATTGCTTTAAGGAGATCAGTTCTGTGTTGCAAACTTGTAAGCTTCTAATTTGTTTCATCCTTCTGAACAAGCTATTGATAAAAACATATTCTAAAACAAAATTATATAAATTGAACAAGTATACTTTGTTCTTGTCATGTACTAAACAGTACTGTATAATAACTATTCATGCAGCATTTATACACTATTGCCATAAATTATTGCTTATAAGACATTATAAGTAAGTAATCAAAAGATTTTCTGATGTGAGAAATTATGTGTGTAATTACTATTGTTATATATAAATACTATTTCATTTGGACAAGATACTTGAATACCCATTTGGTTATCTGCAGGAACCTTGGAATCAGTCCCCCCAAATACATGCAAATGATGATTTGGGGATGCTTTATTGTTTATAAAACCTAAAAACAATTGTGAATCTTTAAAGATTTCCACGTATAACACCAATAACAAATAATTAGTACATATTCACAGAAATTCTACTTCATAGATCCATAACAATCACAGCCACGGGAAGCCTACAGAACCAAAATATCAGGAAAGAACTACACAGCAAAACATGCTTAAGCCATATCTGAAAGCCATGATTTCTATGCCATATGATGTTTAAACTACAGTCCAGATGTCTAGCTTTGATAAGCTCATTTGAACCTTCTGGGACATCCACATCCATGAAATGAGGTCAGTGACACGTAGTCCACAGGCTATGTAAGGTTCCACTCTGGCAGTGTGTGCAAAGGGCTTTATGCCTACCTTCGTCTTGGAGGTGCTTGTTTCTTCTCAACACCATCCCCTTTGGATATGTGAGGGTCTTAATCTGATTTCACATGTGGAGATACTCAGGCTCAAGCAATATATGAAGGATACCACAAACCAAGGTTTGAAAGTGCTCAGGAAGAAAGCTGGGGGTTGAGTTTGCAAGTAAAGGGATGTCCTAAGTAACACTTCAAGCACTAGCATCCTTCTCAGTCCATAATTAGTTGACTTGTCTGGACCGTGACCAGTTTGAAGGTTTTGTTACCAAAGAGTTTATAAGAGAAGACAAGAGATCAGAGAAATTGTATCTGGATCTTGGCTCCCATGACAAAAACACTCTTCTGGAACCCTAAATAGATATTAAATAAGAGACACCAAGGGAGGATGGAGATGTAGTACAAGACGGGGGACAGGGTGGTGAATGGCTTTATCCCATATACACACAAACTACCTAAGTATACTTTTAAAAGGAACACCCAGAAAATTAGGTACACCACTCCAGTGCTAAAGAGAAAGAGATCCACAACTCTAACTGAATCCAAGGAAGGGGACTTTTGGAGGAGGAATAAAAGGATCTTCAGAACCCAAAGGGTACATCCACAGTCAAGGAGCAGTATTTCCCTAGCGTAGTCAAGACCAAAACAGTGTTATCTCTGTCTAGAATCATCATTCATTGGCCAGAAGTCTTGCAACCTTTGAATCCAGACTAGGGAAAGAGACAACAGCTCACCTCATGAAGATGAGAATGGGTATCTGTGAACACTGGGAGTGTGAAATCTGATGAGGACATGCAGAAGGAAGTGTCAGCAAGCAGCAAGAGTTCTATTCATCTCTTGACAGTGACCTGAAGTGCACAATGTATTTCCTTATTACTGAGATTCAAGTTTTCTGGTATCCTCTAAGTTCATATGGAAATCCAGGATATTAAATAACTGTTAAATATCTTATCTCAGTCAGATTCTAGTGCAATCAAAGGATGTCATTGGAACAGCCAGGCATGGTGGCTCATGCTGAAATCCAGACATTTGGGAGGTAGAGGTGAGGTGAGTTCAAGGCCAGTCTTGACTACACCCTGACTTCAGGGCCAGTCTGAGTTAAGAGTAACACCGTGCTAAAAACAAAAATAAATAAATAAATAATTTACAAAAAAGAAGACTATCATTGGAAGTTCTTCAAATATTACATGTTTTCAAGACAGAAAAAAAAAGAACCACCCACTGAGCTGCACAAATGGCACTGCATTAGGTCTCATTAAACAGCCCAGTGAAGCCTGCACTATTTATTAGACGTAGCCATAGCAGCAGTCTGACTCCGATTGGTGAGGCAAAAGAGGGTGGAGGAATGACATTTAAATATCACCAAAGCTTGTTGATAACAAGCTTTGCAGAGCAGGCCCATTACTTCCAGACACCCTACAATCATTAACTATAGGCAAGAGTGGATGGGAGCAAGACAAAGAACCCCAGTGATCTGCCACAGAGACTTCTTAAGGCTACTTTCAGGAAGCACAGTTAAGGAAAGCACAATTTCAGCATCTGAAACCAGAGAAACTGTTATCCTAAACTGGTTCACCAACTGAAATTAATTTTGAGTATTTTCATTAAATCTGGTTTTTTTTGCCAGTTATCAAGGTGTTGTGTGTGTGTGTGTGTGTGTGTGTGTGTGTGTAGACTCACATGCATATCTCACATGCTTAACAGATGTGAGCAGAAATCAAAGCAGGCACAAAGAATTCACTGCAGCTCCCCCAAACAAAGGTCGGTCATTTACGATGACATTGCCAGAGTGATATATGTGCAACTCTAGAAAGTCAAATCGAATGGAAAGAATGTTCAATAAAGCTATCAGTTTTATTTGGGGTTCATTTGGCCGCAGTCGTTTCATTGTGGGACAACTTACACCACACAGGCACCTGGATTCACTTCAGGGTCTGTGGTCCATGAACTATCGCATTCCACACATAGTTTCCCAAAGCAAGGACTAAAATGTCAGCTCCCTACTTCTTAGTTCACTGTCTGTCGAACATTCCCTGCCCTTTGATGTGAAAGAAAAATACTCCACTTTCCAATATCGCAAGGACTGGGATTCTTTTTGAAAGCAGTCAAAACACTACCACTCCTGAGGCCACCCTGACAGTCTCCCCAGCCATGGGAGATTATCTGCAAGTTATAAACACACTGAGGGTTTACCTCTCCCTAAAACCTGGTCCACACCAAGTATGCCAAGGGAAAAGAAAACATTTGAAAAGCTTCCCAGTTACCCTTAAACAAAAAGTCCACCTCATTTTCACATGAATTGCTGTACCAAACTGTTAAGAATTTCTCTGTCCTTTAAGTACCAGGACAATTCGTTATTATCAAAATTTCCGAATGTTGGTGTTTTTAATGACTTTTTCCTCCCCTTCCCAGCAGGTATTTGAAACCATAATAACAATTCTGCAGTCACCTCCTGCTGAATAATTATAATTGTGGGCCAATTAAACTAATCACCTTTTCACATATTTTTATCCAGATTACAGATGTAAATCTCTCCCAGAATGCCAAGAATGAAGGCTCCTCTCCAAAGATATCCAGGAATCCCCTGGACAAGTCAGCTTGGGGGCAAGATCAACTCCCAAGAAAATGTAAGTGATACTTTCAAGTATGTTGTAAGAACAGGGGCCAGATCCCCTACTGCAAGCCATTCAGAAAGGACTTCTCAAAATCCTGCTAATGTAGTTGAGTTTGAACAGAAAAATTACCAAATCATCTCAAAAGGAGATTCCAAAAAGTGCAAGATTTTAGATGTCTGATAATCCATCACACACATTTTGGAAGGAAAGGGTAAAATGATGTGTAAAGAGATCTTATCCTCCAAAGTTTGTCACTGTAATGGGAACCACTAAGGACAACTGAGTTCAGAACTCCTCAGAGAAATTTTCCTTGAAGAATCACATAATCCACTGTCTTGGAAAGAGAGGACACATTTCTAACCAGATGTTCAGTGACAAACATGGAAAGCACTTTCAAAGGTAAGTGATTTTCTCTAAAGGGACAGCATTTATAAAGTGAAGCAACACTCCATTCACGTCACACCCAAACCCAGGAAAGACCAGCAAGGGGAAATACATTTCATTTGTGTAATGCTACTCTAAGGATAGACATGTCAGTTCCTAGATAAACCACCACATGATGGCTTAGTGTCACCAGTTTAGAAGCAGTTCACATTCAGGACTCACCTGACATTTTATATCCTTGATCTGCGCATTTTGCTCACTGAAGGTCCAATGGCACCGCTTAATAATGACTTCAAATATCCATCACAGATCAATAAGCTACTTCCTCTGCTTTAGAAGTTCAAACACAGATTCTCCAAAAGTTGCATTGTATGTATCTCACGAATTAGTAAAACTGCCTGTACAGACTACCACTTAAGTATCCCTGAGATTCCATTCATAGCAAAGCAATACCATTAAAAATACATGTTCTTGGGATGAAAACACACTTACTACCAGTTAAAGGAACAACAACAAAAAAAAGGGTTGTATTCTTTTAGTTGTTAGTTTGATTTTGTTCTTGTTTGTTTAGTTGTATCTTTGCTTGCTTTAATGTCTTCTCTCTCCAAAGTATCCAAAACTGTGTCTTAGGTGAACAACAAAAGAACACAGGGCTTTGCTTCTGCCCTGACTCTTTTCTAGCCGGTGGTACTCAGGTCATCACTTGATGTGTTCATTTTCTGGCAACAGGTACTTCACAAACCTAATCAATCAACCAGTGGACACAAGTACATTTTGGTGAGGTGACTGAATAAAACTACTTCTCAAACCACAGATCTCCTGGAAAACACGTTTCCTATGTATATCACCAAACTCTTGGGGAAAGGATACATACAAAGAAAGACAAATATTCTGTAGCAGCTCAATAAAGCATCTTAAATGTAGCACCTAATATTCAGTTTTGCAGAAAGAATAGGGGACTTCAGCAACAACTACACAGAGGACTCATACTCAAACTCTAAAAGTCAACAGAATGATTACAGTCCCACTATTAAGAAGTATAAAAATAGAAGACAGGGTAGATAGTTCACATAGTAAAGAGCTTTCCACACAAGTGTGAGAATCTGAGTCTAATACCTATGCCCATGTAAAAACTGGGTGTGATTAGTAGGTGCCTATAATCCTAGGACTGAAGAGGCAGAGTAGGAGGACCCTGGGGCTCAATGGCCAGGTAATCTGGTCTAATCATTGGTAAAACTTAGGTCCCACTGAGAGACCCCGTCTCCAAAAATAAGGTAGAAACAATTGAGGAAGACACCTCTTGCCTCCACACCATGCATATACGTGTATACACAAACAAGCAAATGCACAAACACAAGACAGTAACTATAAAATTATATTCCAAAGTCACATGAAGTTTTAGTGAGTAAGGCCATCCTGGTTTTATCTTGTTGTTACTTGTAGGTTTGTTCTATTGCTTAGTTAAAATTCTTTAAGTCAACAATATTAAAAACCCTAACCTTTAACTGGACAAAAAAGAGAAAGCATACATGATACATTGATTGTTTTGAATTTAATGTGTTAGTTCCTACATAAAATTATCAATTCTAATTGCTCGCAGGAAAGATTCTAGGGATCTTATTAAAACCACAAAGTATGTGGGGGGGACAGGTGTCATTTAATACTCAATACAGATGTGACCTACAATTGTTAGAGAACTTAAGATGGCCATCTTCTCCGACAAAGCCTTCTGATACCAGGACAGTTCTGGCTCAGCAAGACCACACACATTCTTAAATGCATAATGTAAACCCACCTACCTTTCCCAGGCTTCAGTCCATAAATTCTCCCAGAGTGCAGTCCTGAGCCTCAGGTTACCACAGTTAAACAAAAGAATTCATTCCATTAGAGAAGCATTCTTAGAGAAGCTTTCCCTCCCAGTATACGTTTGGTCTTTAAGTATAGACAGAATGTACTTGTTATTCCTTTGGGTCTGGTCCCTTTAAGAGCTAACCACGCCCACTCCCAGCCACTTCTGACCTCCCTTGTCGCCATCTTAACTCTTTCTCTTCTGTCCCCCATCTCTTGGCGTGTGCACACGTGTCTCTGTCTCTCTCTCTATGTCTGTCTCCATGCCTCTCTATCTCCCTCTTCTTTAAGTAATAAATATTCAGCTTTATGTTTAGCCTTACGTCTATTTATTATGTCCTGTATGCCTTTTATCCGCCAACTCCACCCGCCAGCTCTGCCACTCGCTGCGTGGAACCTGCACTCGTTCTGGCGGCAGCCTCTGCCTGGACTAGCCTGCCTCGGTCACCCGCCAACATATTATCCTTTTAAAGAACAAAAGTACTGCAATGATCCATTCACTACTCATTTACACACTGATAAAATGCTACTTGAAAAAAAAAAATCCCAGTATGCCTAGATAGTCCACAAAAGCGATTAACATACAATATCGTGATACTTTCTTTTAAAAAATTATTCATTTTATGCATAAGGGTATTTTCTCTGTCTAGTGTTCATGAAGGCCAGAAGAAGGTACTGGATCTTCCAGACTGGAATTGCAGATAATTATGAGAGGCCATATGGGTGCTGGGAGATGAACCTTGGTCCTTAGGAAGAATAGCTAATGCTCTTTACTGCTAAACCCATCTTTCCAGGCTCCATGCTATATCTTTATTTTTTTTGCAATGATATACTTTTGCTATTTTTAACTGTGTGTATGCATGTGTGTCTGTGTATGGATATGTACACATGTGTTCGTGCCCTTGAAGGCTAGAAGCATCGAGTCTCTGAGAACTGGAGTTAAAGGAGACGATGAGCCCTGAAATGTAGCTACTGGGGATGGAAGCCAGGTCTTCTGGAAGAGCGGTATGTATTCTTAACCACCTCTCCAGCATCCGCAATGCTTCTTAAAAGTTTCTTCTCTAAGCTCAGTTTTCAAAAATAAACATGATTATCTCAAGGTGAGGATAACAACCTTGAAACTGTGGCTAGGTGTGGTACTTCAGGGGCGTGGTATATCAGCTCTAACTGGAGAAGGGGGAGACATGGGTTTCACTGTGGTGTTTTGAATGAGAATGGTTTCCATAGGCTCATATATTTGAATGTTTGTTCCCCATTGGTGAAACTAGGGAAGAACTAGGAGGGGTTGCTGTATTGGAGGAGGAATGCCACTAGGGGTGGGCTTTGAGATTTCAAAAGCTCACTTTATTCCCAATTAATTCACTCTCGCTGCCTCGTGCTTGTAGAACAGGTGTAAGCTCTCAGTTCCTCTTCCAGGGCCATGTCTTCTGCTGGTTACCATGTTCCCCACCATGATGGTCATAGGCTCACCCTCTAAAACTATAAGTAGCCACTAAATGCTTTCTTCTATAAATTTCCTTGGTCATGGTGTCTCTTCATAGCAATGGAAAAAATTGACTAAGACAGTCACTTAACTTCTCTGAGTCTCTGCCCTTTTCAGCTCCCCAAACCCTTCCTCCCTGGGTCTGAAAAGACATGTACTGTTCCTCAACTTCTTCTCAACTGCTCCATAAATCCAGTCTCCCAGAGAGCTACCTTCTTTTGACCTTCATATTGTCTTGGCTTTAGTCCTTGGTTGTCCCTGGAAGAGTCTTTTGTTTAAAAGACAGCCCTGAGGTTCCTCAGGGGCTGAGGGTTAATGCAGGTCTCTTGGAGCAGGATGTGCACATTCAGATTCAGACAGCAGCTGCTGAGCCGGAGCTAATCCTTAGAGGACTGCTCAGCCCTTCTTATTCTCTAGAAGTGAGATTGCCTGGCACCAGGCCTGCTCCGGCTGCTGGGACCTTATGTTTTCAGCACACTGCAAACAACATCTTCTGTAGACTCCACTCTCAAAATGCCAACAGATTTCTCTGTTTTGCTTTATCAAGCTGCCTCTCCAGATGCAAGTACTTCAAACAGAAGCCTGCTTGTTGTTCACACACTGAATACCATATATAAATGGTGTAGGGTGGGAAGGTGCCCAGGGATGAGAAAGCCCTGCTCACAGAACTGTTACTATGCCAGTGTTCACGTAAACAGGCAGAATTTCACACAATAATGAAGGTGAGTCAAACAAAGTGACCACTGTAAGTACTGCTAAGTGTGTATCTCTGACACCACTTCCTAAACCCAATCTCATATATATCCCTTGTCCTTGCCGTGCCCCTCCATTCCAATCCCATGGTACACGAAAGTCAAAATAATTCAGCTTTATTCTCTTGGAAATATAGCATAACTAACAACTTAGTTTTAGTGAAATATTTTCTACTTGTAGATTTGAGAGAGGGATTTACAATGTGTATTTTAAAAATAAGGTCATCATTACCAAGTTTTCTTGGCTGGATTCTTAGATCAGCTATAATTAGCACAACTCATTTTGTGCCAAGAAGTTTCTCGAGAAAAGTAAAGGTGTTTGAGAACCAATCAGTTCTAACTAACAACTATGTGCCAAATTTGTCAAATAAAGGACCAACATAAATCATGAAGACTACTGATTTGTTCATATAGTTAACTGTATACTGCTGCATCTAACATACAAACAATCCAAACTCCACAGGGGTTTTAAAATAAAGCATAAATTTATATAATTTGGTGACAGAAGACTTCTGAAGCAAAAAAAATCTTTTAAAAATTCAATATAATTAGATGTTTCTATTTAGTTTTTTTTAAACTTCCCCAAATCTCTATACAAATAACTTTTTAAATATTTATTGTAATTACCTTTTATTCATATGTATGAGACTGTGTGAATGTACACCACGTGTGGATGGATCCTGGAGTGTTTGTGAGACCTGATAGGAGTGCTGGGAACCAGACCCAGGAAAGCAGTGCATCCTCCTCAGGGCTGAACATCTCTCCACAAAGCTCCTGCATCCTCCTCAGGGCTGAGCATCTCTCCGCCCAGCTCCTGCATCCTCCTCAGGGCTGAGCATCTCTCCACCCAGCTCCTGCATCCTCCTCAGGGCTGAGCATCTCTCCACCCAACTCCTGCATCCTCCTCAGGGCTGAGCATCTCTCCACCCAGCTCCTGCATCCTCCTCAGGGCTGAACATCTCTTCACCCAGCTCCTGCATCCTCCTCAGGGCTGACCATCTCTCCACCCAGCTCCTGCATCCTCCTCAGGGCTGACCATCTCTCCACCCCAGCTCTGTCTTTTTTCAATAGCACATTCTTTGTTAGATTTACTCACTAGTGAATACTTACAATTTTGAAATATTTTGAAAAACATGTTACAGAGACTTAAGAATCCATACAAAATAAACTTCACTCATAAGTTATGTTTTAGAATTTGAAGACTTCACAAAAAACAATGAGGAAAGAAAAATAACTTTGTAAATCTCCTTTACGGTTTCCAGACAGTTATCTGGAGAATGGGAAAAGTTCATTTTATACCATAGAAGTAATAAGCACCAAGCTGCTTCTCCTTCAGGTTCTGTCTCTATCTCCTGTGGCTTGGTTCCCAGCAGACTTCTGCCAGTGTATGGCCCTGCAGAGCCTGGCAGCTCTCAGAGAAGACAGACATCATTACTCTGTTCACAGACTCCACAGAGAGTGTGTTTAGGCTGAGGTTGTTGAGTGTTGACTGGTTTTACGTTTTTATGTGGAAAACATTAAAATTAAACAATGAAAATCATTGTAACAAATCACAATAAGACAAAGTGTGAACACATTCTGACTAAAAATTAGAATAGGTCTCCACTAAATGGTTCTACTTGAAGGCTTTGCAAGACTTCCAATCAAAAATATCCAGTGCATTAAAGCTAACAGCTTAGGAGGGGAACCACACTATTTCCAGTTATTATTATCACCATATTACTGTGCCAGCCACCAACAATTAAAAACCCATACCATAGTGTTCCATCCCTAAAGGAA
The DNA here is from genome assembly GCF_982192425.1 of Myodes glareolus. Taxonomy (NCBI): domain Eukaryota; kingdom Metazoa; phylum Chordata; class Mammalia; order Rodentia; family Cricetidae; genus Myodes; species Myodes glareolus. Next base: position 381,992 of record NC_142044.1, on the reverse strand, counting down.
TAAAATCAAAACATGCTTTAAGAACATACAGATACTTTCCATAATTAACTCTAAGTAAAGCAATCTGTCTTCATGTCCATGAGAAGAAACAAGAGTCAGAGCAAAGTGTTGAGGTAGTTCCCTCCCAACTCTGTATCAGACATTTTATAACTGAAAAGAAAGTAACCAGGAAACACTTCAAAGATCACAAATATAAGTTTTCATACACCATAAAATAAAATAGCTTAGAGAACTGGCATTTCAAATGAGTGGGAATATCTTCAACTCATCATTTAACTAGGTCCTTGTTTCCTAGCAGCGACAGGTCAAGGACCAGACCCATCATATGAACCACTCCAGAAGACTCTATAATGCCTCCCATTTCAGAGAGAAAAGAAAAGAATTAAAACTATCATCAAACCAATTAGTTTGCTGTTGCTATTTGCTTTAGAGTGCTGTTGTTTATAGGGCTCACTCTGCAGCCCAGACACCTCTAGAATTCACTGTACTGCTCAGGTTGACCTCAAGCATACAACAGTCTTCTACCTCAGCCTCCTAAGTGCTGAAATTACAGACATGCCTACTGTGTCTGGTTACTTCATTTTTGCTTTCCTTTTTCTTTGTTTTTATTTTTTCTTTTCTTTTTGATATTAGAATAGAATTACATCATTTCTCCCTTTTCTTTCCTCCCTTCAAGCTTCCTATAAACCTATCCTTTCTCTCTTTCAAATTCATGACTTCTTTTTACATTAGCTGTTGTTACATGCATGTATGTATATACATACATATTTCTAGGTATAACCTGCTCAATCTACATAATGTTACTTGTATGTTTCTTTTCAGGGCTGACATGATCCTTGGGCTCTTAAAATCTTTATATCCCCTCTTCTGTGATGTACCCTGAACCTTAAGTGTGGGTTTGTTGCTGTTGTTGTTGTTTGTTTGTTTGTTGTTTTGTTTTAGATGTATGCATTGAGACTGGGCTCCACAACTGTGCGTTTTGATTGGTTGTGGTTTTCTGTAATGGTCTCTGTCTGTTGCAGTAACAAGAATAGATAAATCTATAGACACAAGGTAACATAAGGTAACATAGACCTTGATATAAATGGAAAAAATGATTGATAATGGGGAGGTAAGGAGGGGTGATAAAAATGTTCTAGATTTGATTGTAGTGAATCTAAATATATCAAAAGCCACAGAATAGAACATTTTAAAAGAGTGAATATTTATAGTAGGTAAACCATATCTTAATGTATCTGTTATACATTGTAGACACAAATCAACTGTGAGCATAAAGTATTATTTGACAATTATATCCCACCTTTTAGGCATGAGCAGTTTCCAGATAACAGAAATTTTTCATTTTTAGCTCTGTACCAAATTTTGCATTTTGTAGAAACTCTTAATAGTGGAACTAAAATTGTTGACACAGGGGTGAGGCTTGCCAGAAGTCATCCCAAGCTTTCTATTTCTTAGCCTAAAGCAGTGAATCTAAAGCATCAGTGTGTTCAGACTATGCAGAGTAGAGAGTTGGAACCATGAGTGTGCATCTCAGCACTGTGAGAGTGAACTGGGGTGAGTAAGCCACCTTCAGAACATTCTGGGTCTGCTAAGCCAGCGCCTGCAAAGTGTGTTGACTGCAGGTGAGCTGGGTTTTCTTCTACCTCGAAGAATTCTTGCCATCAAGTTCATGAGCATTTGGGAATTTTCTAATGGAAAGGACCTAGATCTATCAAGCTTGGTAGAAGAGAAGCTTCATCAACTCCTTGAGGCTACCAGAATATAGTCCTTTTTAGCTTGTACAATCACTCATATTTAAGAAAATTATTCCATTCTAAAAGAGCCAGATTATACCCAATAGGTAAAATTCAGAGTTTAAAATGTGGAAAAAGCTGAGGTGAGGGTTATCAGCTATGGAGTGTGGACAGCTGGCCCTCATATCTCGAGTGTCTCTTTTCTCTTCACACATATACATTTACCCTGTATAGTGAAAACTTCCTCCTATTCCAACTTGTACTCCCCATATCAGAAGTTCCCCTATCCTATCTGAAAGGAGATATATGAAGAGTCATCTCAGAGAGGTAATGTTTAGTCACAACCACTGCATGCTGACAACTTCTTGGTTGAAAGGAAAGAGAAGAAAATTGGACGCAAGGCCAGACTGCACTGGGATTTTAGAGAACATTAATGCACTTGATGAAAGTGTTGGACATGACTTCCTTAACAGAAAGCAGAACCATTGCATGACCTTTGGGCATTTGGCTGCAGAAACCAACAGGAAAGCAAAAAGGAGGCTGTGTGACTTGACAACGGTCCAAGTTGGCAAATGACAGAAAAACCAGCCTATATGAACTCTAGTCTATAGGCCACCAAAAATAAAGAAGGAAACGTGGGGAACGTACACTAGAAGAAAGTAAACGAGTATAGAAAGTAGTTCCTACCCTACTTACTTCAATGCTGTTTATCACAGAAGTCACTTAAGCCTCAGAAAGCTTAGCTTGATGGCCCACGGCACAGAATGACTTTGGAAGGAATACTGGTTCTTGTGTCAACACAAAGAGCAATTAACTTTTAGGAAACTAAGACTACCTCCCAAAGCTCCACAGGCTGGGACAGTGGCCTACCCAGCTCCACTCCCATATGCAGTGCCTCTGATTGACTCCTTTGGAGGCTCTTTTCTCTCCTCATCAAGGTCACTCTCTGAGTCCATGGCTTTGCCTACCACCACCACCCCCAGGCTCATGTTTCTCTGATTCACATGAGAGAGCAAAATTGACTACTCCACATGGTAGATGCCTGTCAGAACCACTTGAAGGCATATCAAATTTCAATGGTTATGTTTCTCCCAAGCTAGACATTTGGCATTAGTATAAGTAGTTCCTAAAATCCCACAATTCTACTAAGGACAACAAAATATTCTTAGCCTCCATCAGACCAAGTCATCAAAAACCAAAGTAAAATAGGCTACTCAGTGTAGAACTTCAAATTGCAAAAACAACAGCATCTTCTAGGGAAGGGGACTGATCTCCACAGTCAGAGGATGGACCATATCTCCTCTGAAGATCCAAAAGGAAGAGCCGCCCACACACACACTGAGCTTCATCCCTCACTGCCCAGTTGTCTTATCCATCTGCCTGCCATTAGAAAGATCTTCCTTGTGTTCAACCCAAATCAATCTTCTTAGAGATCCCTGCCACTGCTTCACACCAATATCCAAGAGAATGGAAGATCCAGGGAGATAAAATGTCCAAGCAGGTCATTTCATCTGTCCAGTAACTTTTATTACTGTTTTTTAAGTTTCTAGTAAAATAAAAACCAAAGATGCTACACACATAAAATGCTAAGAGGAAAATATCTTTTCATTCAATAAACAAGACGGTTTTAACTCGGTGAATTCTAAACACATCTGTAAAAAGTTTACATGGAATTTGCTTGAACCCTCCGGGTTTTCTGTCTCCATTTGTACCTCAAGGCACAAAACAACAAAGGCAGCCTGGTAAAGACTCACAAGAGTAGTTAATGCTCAAAGGAGAAAAACAGCAAACGCCAGGAGGCATATCACAACTGTTCATTAATATTTATTAAACCAACTACAGTGTTTGGAGTAAATCTTATTAACAGAATACACAGAGTTCTGGCAAGAAAAAAAATCAGTTTATTTATATCAGATGTGCCTACAATCCCCATTTTTATTAAAAGGACAATAACCCTTCAGTCGAAAGGCTTGGAAATGGCGTATTATTTGACTATTATGTATTGCTATTCATTGCTGTGGATGTCAAAACTCTTTCATATGTTACTGATGTTAACATATAACACAGTATATGTTAGATCACTTTGGCTGGAAATTGTAAGGGTGACAATGCCACCCTGGTCTTATAGCTGAGAGCTGTACAAGAGTAAGGAAGAGCTTTCTGTCTAGTCTTAGGGTTGTTATGTAAAGAGAAATGAATCAATTTAAGTCACTAAATTTGAGGACCTTTTCTTAATAGCCTAGCTGTTACCTTCATTGCTTTCCAGACAGGAAGGGACGCTAATGAAGAAAACTGAGCTGAAAGGGAGATCAAACCTGATTACTTGAGATCACATCATCCTTCTACACCTGAAGCCAGCACAATTTCACCTTTCCATTATGTGAACCAAGAAGTTCCCTGGTATTAGCCCACTTCAAAGTGGGGTTTTCATTATGTGCCCCCACAAGGATCTTAGTCGCCATCACTCAATTCACAGTGACTGACAGGCTGCCACCGTCAGAATGTTCCGGGTCCTTCTAAGTAGCAGCAATGAAACTGAGCTTTGAGTTGGTTGTCTCTGTGAGTGACTGCCAGACAGAAGTCAGAACAGCTGTTCTGCCTCCTCACTAAACTTGTAAATTAAAGGTATTCTAGGGGTTGGCTTCTATAAAGCAAACTCGTTCTTTCTATAAATCCGCTTTCCACAAACTCTAATGTGTTCTTATGAGTCACTAAAATTCTTGTTAAAATGCAAACTGCGATTCAGTAAGTCTCAGTGGAGTTCCAGATTCTGGATTCCTAACAAACTCTCAGATGATGCTCCTGCTAGCTGGTCTAGGCCACATTTTAGTAGCAAGGTCTAAAAGCACTGGCCTCCAGGTCTGAGGATTGCAATCTCTTAGGCAGCTGCAGACTGAAAGCCCTACAGCCAGGAACTCTCACTTAATACTGCCTGTGCTGTCAGCAATGAAAGTCAAGGGTCAACTGTTCTCCAAAGTTAGCTTGCAACAGAATCTTTCCAAGGAATTTTTGTGGTTCCCAGCACACAGCACCTTTCTGGCCACATGACTACATTTAGACCAATGGGAAGTAAGGAGAATGATGTGGGTTTGGAGGGAGGCACAAAATCTGCATTTCACACAAGTTCCTGACTGAGGAAAATGTTGCTAGCCCACATAAACAGACTGGCACTAGCCTAAAGTTGGATGTACGAACTCATAGGCCTCAACATCCACTGAGAAAACACTGCTACATAATAGTTATAATTAATACTCTGGGATGTTTACTGACCTATCAACGACACAGTGGAGAGGGAGGGAGAGGGATGTCCCATTCCCACTCACTTGACTTTTAAGATTAAGTTACACTTTAGCTTGATATTTTTTTTGAAGGCACATTTAACCCTATCATCACCAAAAACTAAGCAGTAATACTGATCATCATTCTATATACATGAACTTAATGGGCTTCTAAGCATCCAAGCCACCACGAATATAAATGCAGCTTTCTCAGAACATTTCTCTAATTTCAACTAAAGGACAGACACACATGGAGTAGCAGTTTCTAAAAGGTTAGTGTTTTAATACCATGCTGCAGAGCAATTTTTTAAAGCATTGACAAATCCAGAATTTTTATGCAAGGTCTTTCTTTCCTTCTTTGTCTGTTAAAGATATCCCTCTTTTATTTAACAGATGGAAAATTGTAGTTTTTAGGGTTGAATGAGGGCAAACATGTTTCTAAATTAGATTTGTGAACAAAGTAAACTATGAATAGATTCGATAATGGGCTGCTGCTTTTTGCTTAAGCAAGAACTAAAGACAGTTCAGATACTTCAGATGTCTTATTCTCAACACAGACTGAAGCCCTCTCTTCCTTCTTTGATGGCAAACAATGGCACTGTGTGGAAGGCAGCAACTTGAACCAGGTCTGTGGTACGAAAGTTAAATGCACGTATCATAAAAAAAACAACCTAGAAGTCCTGTGTATAAGACTTAACACATGATCAGTGTGTTCAGACAAATCCTAGAATCCATTCCAGGCAAACAGACAAGCTCTCCACTCAGTATAGCTCGGACAAGTTTTATTAAGTTGACCAAACGCGTTTTCTACTCCAGAACAGAAGACAAATTCCTTTGTTCCTCTAGGGAAAAGCTTTCCTCAGGACTGTAAATGTTTCCATTTTATGTGTGCTCACATAAATATGTGTGCAGGTATGTGTGCATGTATGGGCGAATCTTCATATGGAAGCCAGAAGTCTGCCTCAGGAGCCATCCACCTTGTGTTTTGAGACAGGGTCTCCCCTTGGTCTGGAGCTGGCTAGTTAGGCTAGGCTGGTCAGCCAGTGATCACAGTACTAGGATTACAAACACATGCCATTGAGTCTGGCTGTTTTTAGGTGGGTGCTAGAGATGAAACTTGGGTTCTTGTGCTTGTAAGGAAGGCAGTTTGTGGATGGAACCACCTCCCCTGTTACTATTTTGTAAGAACATTGTTTTGTTTTTTAAGAGAAAATTAATTTCCAAAGGTACCATCTTTTGTCTCAAGAACTCCCAAATATATCATAACTCAAGGAAACAATTATCAAAAAGGGCAGTCAGCAGATACACATTTCAGTGAAGGAAAGAGAAGAAGGTGGAAAAGAACAATGCCAGCCCTTCCTAAATGCAGGAGCCTGGCACAGTCATTAGGTTCCTGGGGCTTGAAGTTTTGCCTGCCAGAGAACCTCCTAGGACAGAGAAGACCAAACAGCCATCTCAAGCAAAGGTTCTCCTATCCTGTCTAAGATAAAACTCACTTAAGGGGTTTCTATAAAGCTAACAGCTGGGCCCCATCCTTAGGACTAGTTTTATGAATATGAGGCCTAAATGAAAAGGGCACAATAAGAAATAAAAGTCTCACTCTGAAGCCTAGGCAAGCCTGGAACTCATGTCTTCTGCTTTTCTCAGTCTCTTGAATGCCGGGATGACAGACATGAGTCAGCAACCTCCAGATGTGATACTGTACACCACAAGTTGAGAAGACTACTCTGAACCCTCCACACCCAGATGAGAAGTTTATTAAGGTTAAAACAATCCCTCCTTCCACCAAACAAAACAGCCACACAGAAAAGAGGGAAGCAGAAAAAGGGAAAGTCATACTTTGTCTCTCATGTTCTCACCTGGTCAGCGACACCCTCATCCCCACCCCATCGCTTGTTTATAGGACACTCTTGTCTGATGAATCTATTTTATGAGCCATCCATTTCCATCATCATAAGCACTGAGACCGCAGACTTCATACAGGATAGTCTTACAAATGTTCGACTTGCTGATATTAACTCAGAACCATGCCAGCAACTCAGGAAGGTGGCCACTGTGATGAATAACCTTCTTATAAATGTGAACTCTGAGGTGTAGATAAGTTACATGACCTTCTCACATCACAACCGGAAATTTGCAGACCTAGAATTTAAGGAGATTCCCACCAAGGCTTTGGGACGCAGCCCAGTAGTGAGGACGTGTAATTCACATGGTCCTAGATTAAATCTCCAATAACCAAAACAAATAGATTTCAGTGAAGTTTATCCATTAGCTTCCTGATCACCAAAGGGAAGCATGTAGACAGAATCTATCAAAGAAAATACTACATGTTGGTAAAGAACTCTGAACCCTAATGGCTGAAAGAATTAGGCTAGTCAGGTGACTGAAGAAACTGGCACATTGCTATGGCTGCCTGAACCCATGAATTGAATTAAAATTAGGGACACTTGAAACTTTCACTATACTCTTGAGAGACTATGGTAGCAGGACAGGGCTTTACAGCAAGTCAGAAACACTGAAGCTCTAACTTGGTGGCAGGGAGTGTAGACTACAAATTGGCAAGTCACCCTTCCTGGAAGTCAGGTGACAATCACAAATAATGAATGGAAAGTATGGATCACAATCCTAACCCCCAAGGCAGGAGAGCAGAGATAGTCATCTTTCATTTTATTGCCCTTCAATAAATTCTTTTTTAAAATCATCCCACAAACTTCTTTCCTGTAAATGCCTGAAATAAATGCACTTATATGGTACAATAATTTAGGAAAGCAGTATTTGAGAGGAAAATGTTGAAATCTACCCCCAATGCGGGTAAAAAGAATGAAGCAAAGAAGAATCTTCACATGGGCCATGATCATGCTGGATTCTCACCTCCTGTGTACTGCTGACATAGCGCAAAAATCCAAGGAATGCTCTTTATCTCTCTACCTACAATAGCAGCTTTTCCCCAATTTAAAAAAAAATGCAGTAATAATTCACAAGGGTTTTGCATCTAGCTCTGATTCTTTTATCTCTATAGAATCCCTACGATTTATAAATCAACTCGATTACAGTCCCCATCCATCTGCTTCTTCCAAATCCCTGGGGTCTTGGCTCTTCCTTCCACGACTAGCGAGAAGGCTCATGAACCAGTAAAGGAATTAGCTAGAGTATGATTTTGCTAGAAATAAGTGAATTAGCTAAATATCACCTTAAATTATTCACGTTACACAAAGCATGAGTCACACTGATGCTGTATATTGCATATAGCACATGTTCTGTTGTTGTTTCAGTTCTTCACACGTGTGTCAGAACAGTAACATAAGGAACAGCAGAGAAGCCAGAAAAAGAATCCTTGATGGAAATTAATAAAAAATAATACTAGTAGGTCAGATAAGCTAGGTTAAATGTAGAATTCTATGTTTAATGCTATGTCATTAACTATGACACCTTAGTTGATGTATTATTACATACTAAATGTCAAATCCAGGGGCCTGTGAGAAAGCTCAGCAGGCAAAAAACGATTGCAGCTAAGTTCGATGACCTGAGTTCTATGATCAGCACCTATATGGCGGAAGGAGAAAAACAACTCCTAAAAGTGACCCTCTGACCTCCACACACATGCCAGGAATGAACATGTGTGCGTGTGTGCACACACAAATCCACAAAATCCATGTTAAAACAAAACACAGCCAGGTGTGATGATACAGTCTGATGTTATTATGTCTAAGGAGGCTGAGGTAAGAAGATCACAAAGTTATAGGCCAACATGGACTACATGGTAAAAACTCTGCCCCTCCCCCCTCCCAAAATTAACCCTTTTTTTTTTAAAAAAAATAACCATTTCTGCTCCAACATCCACTATTGTACAAGGATTATAAAGGAGAACTACAAGAGAATAAGTAACCAAAATTGAATAAGAGTTGACTGAAAGAAGTTCCAAGTCAAAATTTGTTTTTAGTTTGAAAAACTAGTCAAGAGCTAGTATATAATGATGAATGTTAAGTGTTAACAGACCACTTAAACGTAAATTTTAATTCAATAACTAATGAGGATAATTACAAAATCTAATCAAATATAATACAAACAAATTAAAATATCTCACTTAGATAAATGATGTCAGAAGTGGAACATGAATTTTTAATTTATTAGTGAACTTAGTTCAATTGGTATTTAGAATTTAAGGATACAGTGTTTCTTTCTCTGAGCAGGTCACAATTATAATCTCAAGAGTTACTCTTAGCTTTTCTGTCTTAATAAAACTTGTTTTGTAGGTTTTCTGTTTGCTTTAAGTGTAACTCAAGAAAAACGGTGTTGATGAGAGAAAGCAAAAACAGAACTCAGCAGTGCATCTTCATCTTCCCTGTCCAAATAAACAAACGGTTGATCCTATATTTGTGACAATGCATGCCACTTGGTGTATGCCACAATATGCAAGTGAGAAATGCGGAAATGCAAAGTATGTCTATAGTACTTGTATATACACATTTTATAAACTTTTATCAAAGACTATTTCAGAATCATAAAGGTTAAAGAAAAGTAAAACAAACATGTTTAAAATGCCAGCTATAGGTCAAGTCTTATGTTGGCTATTAATCTTCAAAGCAACAAAATATAAAGCTAATCTTCAAAGTATCAACATAACAAATACTATAAGCCTCAGTTTCACATTAAGAAACAAGTTTGGAAGTAGTAAGAAACATCTCTGGGTCACATGGCTTTTAAATAGTTACTTCAGAGACCAAACTGTGATTTACAGAACTCCAAAGCCTTAACATGATCTCCTGAATTCATCTGAATCCAGAGAGTGCTCAGGGGGGTACTGGTGATGTTCAAACTAGAAGTCCACATGAGTTAAAACAGATGCAATGCAACCCCGCCTTTGGAGGATACCACCCACCTGTCACTCATACAGTAAGAGTGTTGCCCAGCAACCTAACACAGTGGCCTTTTGGTTCCTAAACATGTCAAGTGAGTTAAGTCATTGGCACAGATGAACTCCCACTAATAGAGTAAACCTCCCATTTACCAGAATTTAAGGACCAGTGTACCAAACTTTTCTGTGTGCTTATATCAGGTGGTTTTCTGCATCTGTTGAGATGACCATACTGTTATCCCCACTGAAGGGTTAATAACTGCATTGCTTTCCTGATGTCAAAGCATTCCTTGGGTAGGTCCTATATGAACTCATAATGTTCTTTTAATGAACACTGTGGCTGCATGCAATGTGGCAATACATATTTAAACTTATGGCACCAATGGGGCGTGAAACTGATCTATAGATTTGTTTTCCAGACCTTGACAGAGGGCAGCGCTAACCTCAGACACCAATCACATCATTCTCTAAGCTCTGGAACAACAAACACTTGCTCCTTGAAGCGCCTTCAGTAAAACCCTCCAGGTCTGGGGCCTTTTCTTTTTGAGGAGGAGGAGGCAATTACATATTCAAGCCTAGTTGTAAGAAATAATCAGCAAAATTCTTTCAAGCCCACTAGCTGATAACATTTTACAAAAGCTTAGTAAATACCACAATAATGATATTAATATAATCCATCAACTTTACTCTGATATTTCCAATTTAAAGCCCTGGTGTGTGTGTCTCTCATTCTCTCTACAATTCCATCACACATACAACTCTGTGCGTAGTAGATGAAGAGCTGTATAATATATAGATATCAATTTATATATGTATACAGTCTTAACATAAACAGCAATTTACAGCACAAATTTTCAAATCGTAATTTTTAATCTATATAAAGCCCCCCAACTTAGTTATATTTTGCAAATACATTTTTAACACCTACATGAGATTTCATGTGCATTGGAGCTTTTGATGTGGTCATTATTATTATATATTTTGGTTGTTTCCATTTTTTAAACTATTGTAATCAGAGCTTCAATGAGCCCATTTGAAAACAGTTTTCCAGCTATGCTCTTTCCCTCTGGACATATCTGTAATGGTAAAAATCACTACCAGAGATGGACTCTTCACATCTAACACTTATGTGTTTGCCCAGTCCCTGTGAGGAGCCTTTCATCAATCAGAGAGAATAAATGATGCATCTTCTCACATCACTCACTTTTAGAGAACAGCTTAGTAGCAGTGTATTCTTCATATCTCAGCATAGAGATGATGTACCTCAAGATGGAAGCAAGAGCTAGCTACAGAAAGCTAGTTCTATTATGGACATTCTGAGAGCTCTCGGTTAGTGCTTACACGTGAGCTCATGAACTATGTTATGTCAAGCTCCTACTCCTTAGGAAGCAAAAAACCAGGAATTATAACTAACATAGCACAGAACATACATACGCCACTTACTAAAAGAGCCTATCTGTTTTACCTCACAAAATTCTAAGAAATTATTTTAGCATGGTTCATTTTACAGGTGACAAAAATGAGCACAAAGATTAATAAGTATGCCCAATGTTACAAGGTAAATGTATTTTCTACCACAGGTTAATCTTAACTCTAGAGTTCTGGCTTTGAGCCAGGTTACCAAAGAGCCTGCTCATTTCTCATTCTTGCTTATGTTCTCCACATTCAGGCTAAACTCCACTGCGGAAGACTGAAATAGAGGAAGGCACTGCCTAAGGTCTTCTAAATGTCATTAATGAGTCACACTGACCCCTATCTAGAATGAAAATGAATCCCACCCCATGAACTGGCCATAGTGCTACAATTATATTAGCTTATAAGCATATAGAAAACCAAGACAAGCTCAGTCATGAGTATTCAGAGCAAAGTAACCAAGCCTGGTACATGATGAATGCTCTATTCAAGTTAACAGGTCACTGTTGGCTACCGCAAACAACTTACCTCTCTGTAATGTAAGAGGATTCCTAGCTTCAAAAATAAACTCAGAAGTATTTCACTTTAAAACATATTTACACAATAAGCATATATACTGTCCAATTGTTAATTTAAAAATCAAGTTTTAAAAGCTCACAAATTATTTGGCAAAGACTTAATTACTTATTTATTGGGTTAATCTAATATTTCCCCGACAATACCCTGAAAGGAGAGAAAAAACACTAGATATTAAGAGCAGAGAGTTTCTCCAGTTCAGCTCCATCGTTTTGTCGATGCCCACGGGAAAATCAGTCCTCAATAACTGACATGTGTACAATGTCCCATGTGGGCCTGTTCTGAAGAAGTCTTACCTTCATTTTATTTTTCTTTCAGTTCTTAGAAAAAAAATTACACCAAAAAATATAACTTTGGCTTTTTGTAATTCTTTGTAATTTTCCCTTAATAATTCTAGATTTGTTCCATGTGACATTTTCCTGTGAGACCCAGTGTATTAGTGCAGGCTCAGGATCAGTACTACTGATGTTGGTGTACCTGGACATTAAAGAAAGAAAAAGAAACAACAAAATACTCTGTAGAGATCACACAGTCTCTAGATCTTTGTAACACTTTCTATAGAACATATTCAACTGTAGAGGAAAGAATGTCTTTAACAGCAGTTTTCTCAGCTAGTAGGCTAGGTCATAAATGGGCATGCTTCGCTCTGGTCCTAAAAAATTTAAATGGAAACTCTCCGTTGACTACAAGGGTCTCTCCTTTCCCCAAGTCTTATCAACTCTTTGAGATATTCCAGGAAAGGACAGGCATTCACAATTCCGTTTCAGTTCTGTCCCTTGAGTTCAAAAACACCCTTTCCCATACTTGTCTAAACTCAATCTGTCAAAAAAAAAAAAAAAAAACCCAGACTGTTAACAGTGTTATTGAGACTTTCTGCTTATAAAACAAGGTATCCCAGGCTGAAGAGATGGCTCAGAGGTTAAGAACAGTGGTTGTTCTTCAAGAGGACCTGGGTTCAATTCCCAGCACCCACATGCAGTTCACAACTGTCTGTAATTCTAGTTCCAGATGATCTGACACCCTCAAACAAACACTGCAGACAAAATACCAATGCACATAAAAATAAAAATAAATCTAAAAAAAAATCTAAATCAACTAAATCCCTTCCAAAGCTAAAACATAGTAAAACAATGTATCTCTATGTTTCCTGCCTGGCTTGGAACTCATATGTAAACCAGGTTGCCCTCAAACTCACAAGACAGATACCTGTCTGTGCCTCCCATGTGTTGGCATTAAAGGTCATGTCTATATTTAAGAATAGAACCTGAAGCTCAGGTGGCTAAGTGGAGAGTTTCCTCATATTTACAACACCCCTAAAAAGAAAACATTCCCTTTCTGAATCCTAGGTTCCAGCAGCACACCAACACATGACTGAAGCCTAAAAGCTCTGAATGCATGGTTGGTCTCTCCATCAAGCTGAAGAATACAGGACCAAGAGTAAATGAGCAAACTAACATGCTGGGACTTGGCATCAGTGTCTTGTTTACCTTCTCACTATCATTGTCATGATAATGAAGCTGAGGCAGAAAGGACACAAAGTTGCCAACTGTCCCAGGCCACATGGAGCTGGTGGATTCAGAGAGCCCCAAGCATACTAGCTAGCATCAGAGAGCTGAGCAAAACTGAGCTGAGGAGAAGTGCCCATTAATCCTTGTCTGCCCAGTACTTCAGCATCCATGCTGAAAGTCTCACCATCCATAGTGGTTTATCAGGTCTTGGCTCTATCTGAATTCAGTGCTGTGCAGAGCAGAGTTATAGGCACCACCCCTCCCTTCAGATGGCGCCAATCTTGGTATGTGATACAAAAGAGGGTAAGCAATCTTAAAGAACACTTCATGTAGTATCTCTATTCCATAGCCAAGAACACAAGCCAAGAGACAGCAAGAAAGTCACTTAGTGCTTTCTGCCATTCATAGGTACACTTACTGCACCCTCAAGACAGTCAACAATCACGTCACAAGATCATTTGGGTGGTTCAATTCACTCACACAGATGCATCTGTAAGTGGCTTGGAGTTTTATATTTTGTATGAGCTCTAACATAATGAAAGAATGGCAAATCACCGTCATAGGAACCCAGGCCTGTTGGCCTCCCAAAGGCAAACCACTTATGCTTTAACCCAGCCACAGCTAAGAGGTCTAGAAGGGCTACAGGGCAAGTCATAATTATGGAGCAACCTGTGATTCCCAGGGGCAGCTGACTCATTATAACCATCAGAGATGCTTTGTAAAAGATACAAATTATTCCACCATTCTCATTCACTGCAGCTCTGACTGTGTCAGCTTAAGATAAACCTCTAAGATCTGTAGTTTTACGTCCTTCCAGTGACTCTGTCCGCCTGCTGAGGAGGTTGGACTGGAATCATCATGCAATGCTATTGAAGCTTAGGTTTAATGCACAGAATTTTAAAGGAGGGGTGTTTAAAAGTCAGCTGTGTAAGGAATGATTACAACAGTGGCCAGGAAAGAGTAACCAGGAAGTGGCACTAGCATGGAGCAGCTTACAAATCTGCTCAAGGCATGCAGACTCCAAACCATGACAAGTACATAAGGGAGTTTCTGGACCACAGGCAACATCATCAAAGCGATCAAGGGCAAACCACAGAGCAGGGCAACACCAGTCCCAGAATGGTAGCTACACAGCTACTAAGAAGACACTGAAGATTTGCAGGCTTAAGATTTCCCTGCACCTAAGCACCTAGGAGGAAGAGTCGCCTGCTGAGTAAATGGTAGAGTTAGTACACTGGTGACTTCATAGGCAGGGTATAGACGGGAACCATGGTGAATGAATGAATCAAGGGTTTCTTCAAAACTCCTGTCCGTGGACTAGAATTAAAATAGTGTGGCAGACTAAAAAGTTAAAACAAGACCACCTTGTTTTCAGTAAAAGCTCTTCTTCATGATGTGGGCTTTCTTCTGAGATTTATTTTGGTTCCTACTCCATGAAAGAATAAGGTGTCTTTCAGATACTGGAATGTACTGTTGGCACAGGTATGAATGGCAGGCCTTCCTTCTGCCTTGAGAACGACAGAATGATGGGCGAGATCTTGTAGTTTGGTTTTCTGGAAGGGGAGGAAGGACAGCTTGGTGAGAACCTCTGCTGAGAGGACTTGCTGGGTCACAGCCACCAGACATGCCAATAGCACAATGGCTTGACTAGACTCGTTGTAAACCTTAATTAATGACAGAGCTGGCTAAGTTCTACATAGCCAAGTCAGCCTCCGGACAGATAGTCCCCAAAAGACTGCAAGTTACCTTTGATCAGGTCTAGCGTGTGTGGTTGGGGGGGCTTCTAGAGGCTTGAAGAACAGATCTTGCTTTTGGAAAAACTAGCTGGCATTTTAAAATTCTTTCTCAACTAATGATTATCTAAGGTACCATTTGAATGATATGTACACAGTCCACTGGTAGGCTGATCTTTGAATGGCAGACAATACTAAAACAAGGAATATGATCTTGATCTGAACATCACATACTGCATACATGAATCAAAATATCATAAGTCATCTCATAAATATGCAAAAGTACTATTTATTGATTAACATTTTTTAATGAAAATAAAAGGGCATTCCAGTCCCTATAAGAAAGAGTTCCAAGACATTCTCAAATTCCTTCTTGAACACCCATCCTCTGAGCTTTTCCTCTTAAATGAGAGTCTACTACTCATATTGAACTGAGAGATAAAGAGCCTTTGTTTTTGTTTCTGACAAACTCTCCAGCACAAGTAATTTGTCCCATTAGAACTGACAAAATACATTTTTTTAAAAAAGACTGCTAAGAACTATAGTATTTCAACCTTAACTTCCTTTCTAGTGCAAACTTTCTAGAGCCTGGCTTTCATAATGCCTTTTGGGATACCGCACAGCTCCAAATGACTTGAGAATTTCTTTTAATTTACACACATCTAAGCATGTTTATAAAATTCCACCAGTTCAAAATGCTTCCTTTCCTTAAACATATTTCCAGTTCAAATTATATGTTTATAGAAATCTGCACTATATTATTTCTAAAGATAAACAGTCATGTAAAAAAATGGACAGAAAACCTAGCAGCACGTCACTGCTGCCCCACTCAGCTGGCCTCTCCCTTCACATCCTCCATGCAGTGAAAGTCCTCAGCTGTCAGTGGGGAGCATAAATGGATCACTAGAAACAGGCTTGCCTGCTGTCTCTGTATTCAGGAGGGGAAACCTAGTTCCTTTCCCCAAACAGTTTTGAACCTTAGTGCCTGAGACATTTGTCTACCCTCTGAACTGAGTATAAAACTAAAGAATTCACTAGTTGCCAATATTTTTCCTTCTTTGCCAAAAGAATCTTTGTGGGCAATTATTAGTTTTTAAACCTAGGACACCATTGCAGTTTCCAAATTAAAATACAAAGTTCTGAAAATAATGTCTTGTAATAGTTAAACTTTTAAAAGTTCTATCTTTCGAGTAAGGGTATATTTATGTTGCTCTGGGAGAGGCAAATAAGAGATGGGAAAGCAATATAAACGGGCTATTAGCGGTCTGGGTTTTGAAACAGCTTTTACTGAGAAAGACTGACTCACTTCCCAACAAAGGCGCTATGTAGGATTCTCAAGTTGACATTTTAAAAATATTTAATCACCCTTTGAATGACAGTTCAAGAGCTCAAAACATAATCTTTCCAATAAAGCTGTTCACTTGGAAAACATTCAGTTCTGGTTTGAACTGAGAAAATGGTAGAGCCCCAAAGATAAGGGCGTTGAGGGAAATGTGGCAGGGAGAGGAGACAAGCACATTTCAGGAAACAAACAAACAAACCAAAAACAAAACAAAAAAGCAACAAAACCCATTATCCCTTAAGGAGCTATCAAACCCACACAGAAACTCCAAAGGGCTTTCTTCCCTGGAATCCCCAGATGGAAACATTTCCTAGCAAATCTCTGAACGGGGTGCTGCAAAGAAAAGGTCCCCCAACTCTATAGTTTACAGGAAACTGCTCTGAAAATAATTTAATTAAGTTGTTCTGTTTCCCTATTTTGTAACAGATGAGCAATGTTTTTTTTTTCTTAAACAAACACAGAATAGCTCCCTTTTGGTTTACAACTAGCTAAAGTTCAGAATTAATCGGAAGAGATTACTAATTACAACGGATTAAACATCATTTGCCAGTGAGAAATCCCATAGGTCTCAGAGCTGTACTTTCACATCCCAATAGTTCAAATGCACAGTTTCCAATTCTAAGTTCCCCAGCCTCTCAAACAATGTACAGCGACCTTCTGACCCGCACGGCATCTCGCGCCCACCCCCCACTCCCAATCACAAATGTCCATTTTCTACTGGATGCCAAAAGCTTTCCCAATCCCTAATTGCCTAGGGTCAAAAGGGAAAGACTTCCAAGCCCAACTAAAGATATACAGTATTTTCAAAGGGACCTTTCCATTAATTCGAATTGGACAAGTTACAAGAAACCAAAGCAGTGGCATAGAGAACAAGAGGAAAGGAAAGAGCAGCATGCTTAATTGAGTAGGCAGCCCTGGGAATGCATGCCAATAGAAGGTGCTTTGACTTCTATCTGCCAAAACAGCTGCAGTCGCCCAGGTAGAGGCCACCGCACTAGTCGCGAGCCTGGAAGGCATTTACCATTAGAGGGCGTTCATTGGGCAATTCGGAGAAAGAAACTCCAATCCCAGAAAGGAAATCTCGAGGAGAAATCAAATTCCCACCGCCACCAAGAGATGAAGCTGGCACTGGAAGAAGACAGTCTCTCTCACAAGAGTACGAGACCCACAGGGTCGTGAGAGTAGCAGGAGACAAGTCTTCATTCCCCAGAAGCCAGAGGTTCTGCGGACCGTAGCAATGTCACAAGCGCCCTCACCTTTCCATTTTACGACATTCCAAAGCCATCGGATTAAAATTTCCTCTCTCCCCTAAAGCCCCAGGGCTCGTGGAAGACACCAGAGGCCAGAGACCTGGTCCGTTTCCGAATGCACCACGCGGCCGAGAGTCTCCAACTAGACCACCGACAGCGTCTCCACAGAGTGTGGATGTCTTGCCACAGCAACAGGGGGCATCAAACAAACGAACTTTTACAAACTTTCCTCTCCCCCATACTCTCGAATTTCTTTCTCCCTAAACTTGCATTCAGTCAAGCACAAAGCCTGGAGTAGAGGTCTCGAGGAACAGACCCTCCCCAAAGTTTCCAACTCATCCCTGGGGCTTGCCCAGTGCCAGAGCTTACAGGATCCTTTCCAACCTTAGCGATGTTCTCAGGATCCGCCACTCTTAGCCCTCTGTCCTTCCTGAACCACACCACAAAATTCCCTGAGACCGAAAAGTTAAGAGTGACTTTAGGAGCCTTAGAGGTGCAATTATTTTGCCCCCATCCCCGAAGACATGGGACAACTCTCTGTAGCAGCTCAATTCTGCAAGAGGTGAAAGGAACGGACCAGGGGTAAGCGGTGGAAAAGAAAGCTCATTTGTCCCAGCAGATCCTAGTCAGCCCCACGTCTATGGATGGGAGATCCCCCAGGTGGCGCTCCCCAATTACCCGCTGGCTCCTCTTCTAGCCTGGGCACCCAAAACAGTGCGGGTCCCCGGCCTGGCTCACTCACCGTTTCGGCCGACACGCAGGCCATCAAGCCCAAGGTGAGCAGGATCCACGCACACTGCATATTCCCCCGGGGAC
This sequence comes from Myodes glareolus, assembly GCF_982192425.1. Classification (NCBI taxonomy): domain Eukaryota; kingdom Metazoa; phylum Chordata; class Mammalia; order Rodentia; family Cricetidae; genus Myodes; species Myodes glareolus. The sequence continues at coordinate 363,488 of NC_142044.1, read as the reverse complement.
GTGACTCGCAATGCGATGAAACGAAGCACAGCGGACAGCGCAAGGGGCCTAGAGATATCTGAGCTGAGCCGCCGCAGGAGCTCGTCTCGAGCTCGGGCTCAGATTCCGGGCGTTAGCTGTCTCCTCTGGCGCCTGCTACGGCTTTTGCGCTGCGCCCTGTAACGCGGCGCCTTCTCACTTGTTGGTTTCTGCTCTCCCAACCTGGAGTTGCTGCTTCGAGAGGCTGTTTCCCTGTGCTGGTTCTGCTCGCCGGTGTGCTTTCACTCCGCGGACTCGGTGTCCAGATCGCAGTGCAGTCTGATTTGAAGCAAGCAGCCGATTGCTCGAAAAAGAGCCGCCGCTGAAGTTTGGGATGCAGAGCGGCGGGAACGCGCTATCCGCGCGGCCTGAGCTCCGGGAGTATCTGAAGAACAGCGCTCCGGGGCCGGGCTAGTGGCTTGGCTGCTGCGCCCCTCCTTCTGCGCGCCTCCGCCTCCCGGGTCCTCCCCTTGATTCTACCCCCCACCCACTCCGCGTCCTCTCCCTGGTCCTGCTCCGCCTCAGCCTCCTCCGCCCCCACCTTCTCTCTCTTCCACGCCTGCAGCTCCCGGTTCCTCCTGGCGACTAGGGGAAAGGAGGCGGCAATGACTCCGGGATAAACCCGGGAGAATTTCTTACAGGATTACACTGCGATTGGCAGCTTCCACAGCCAGTGGGAGACCGCGACTCCGTGCTGTGGCTGCCCGAGGAACGTGCCTCAGCAAACCTTAATACTCTTTCATTTTCTCGTTCCCTTTTCCCCTTCTCAACGCCCTCTCCTCTCCTCACCATCTTTTTTCCCTTCCTTTTCTTTTTCTTCGCTTTCATTTTCTGAAGAAAAATCGCTAAGGGCTGATGGGCACACTGAGCCTTTTCTGCCTTGTGAGGATTAGGTCACTAGAAAGAAACCGATGAGAGTCGGAAAAATGAGAAAGTTTAGATTCCTTTCAAGCAATTACAGTGTTCACAGGTCACCAGATCATGAAAATTGCAATCCAGAAAAGATAAGAGTGAGTGTAACAAGTGCGTGTTAAGATTATCCTCGACACCCCCCCCCCCAAAAAAAAACAGAGGAAGGGGGATCCAAAAAACACAACAGCTCCAAAGCTCAGCTTCATAAAAGGTTTAAAAACCATCTGCCTCCCACAGTTTGTGCTCGCCCTCTATGTACCCCTCAGGCATCTTCTAAGTTCAGTTTCCCCATAGTGATGTTTACATTTGAAAGCAACAAACAGGAATGAAAAATTAGATAGAGATTCTAGAAAATAGCAAATGAAAGGAGTGTTCAGAGAAGGGTAAAGTCGTTTCTGGCTTGAAGAAAATAATGAGTATGCATTTCCTGCGTGGAGGAGACTGATCTGAAGTACCAGGATTTGCCTTGCAGTCCAGTGCGCTGCTGTGCTGCAGAACCAGGCAGGCACAGACCCTTATAATTTCTGCTGCTGTTTTTCTCTTTGATTTAGGAACCGAATGAATTATGGATCCATTTTCTTCTAAGGTACCCATTCCCAGAGGCTGCGGACTTTCAGATTGGTGACTATTTTATTATCATTTGAGATACATTACAGATACACATTTACTATGTTGTAGGTAAATACTACTCCAAAGCTCAAACCATACTATATAAAAGCTGTGCCACTTTAAGACACTCATACATAAAGATACAGCCATGAGACCATAGCCATTTTGGAATTCAGACTAAACTGTGGTCACATCTTAAGTGACTGTTAGGATGTTTTAGTGATAAATCACTGTTATAAGTCTCAAAGGAAAAATTAACAGGACAATCACAACCATAAGTTATGACATCAACTCTTACTCATAGTACCAACTTCCTGGTGCTTATGAGCAGCCTAAGACACTAGCAGTCAGAAAGGGGGAAGGGAGAAATAGAAGAGTGAGCTTGGCTTCTGAAAGAATCAGATATGGACTTATTTGTAAGGGGAACATTTTGTGGTTGAAGAACACCGTTAGAAGTGGAAGGTTCTGAGGTTTCACACACAAAAAATTAACACTACGTTCAAAAAGCTGTAAGTCAAGGTTATAGTGGTATATTATTTGCATTTTAATAAATAAAGCTTGCCTGACAATCAGAGGGCAAAGAAGTCACACTAGTCAGACACAAAGGCCAAGCAGTGGTAGCACACACCTTTAATCCCAGCAGCCACACTAGTTAACTATAGAAGCCAGGCGGTGGTGGTGCTTGACTTTAATCCCATCACTGGAGAGGAATATAAAACAGGCAGAGACAGTTCTCAGGCTCAGTCTTCAGTCTGAGGACTCGTGGAGACAGGATCCTGCCCATTTTGGTTTGAGGTAAAGGTAAGAGCCAGTGGCTGAACGCTTTGTTTCCCTGATCTTTCAGCTTGAACCCCAATATCTGTCTCTGTGTTTTTATCAATTGTGCTACACAAGGTGATAGAGAAATAGTGGGCAAATGCTTGCTCCAAAATTGAAATATTCTATTCTGCTGGAAACCCCTCAAGCATGAAGGTAAATAACTTGAAATAGCTTTAGGGAGTCCCTGAAACTGACCTTGTCACTGGGAACCTCCTAGCCAGAGTAAGCAGTAAAAACTGAGAGTCCCCATCAAAGGCGAGAGAGCTGAGCTGTAGAGAAGACTCTTAGTGGAGAAGACTCTGAGACTAAACCAGCTGACAGGAATAGGTTTAGACCAACCAAGGGAACTAGAACGATCACCCCTGTTGAGCTGCCTGTGGGTGTGCAGTGTGTTCCATGTTCCAAGCTTTGTGAGCATCATCTATGCAAGGTGGGCTTTGGCAATGCAGCTGCCATTGAGTTACTTCTGATCCTGTAAGTAAACCCTTAACCACATTCCTGTAGATAAGCAACCCCAGTAAAAGTCAGTTTGGCTCACCAAACTGGACTTTAGTGGTATTTGTGCATTGATCTGTCTTGGGCTTCCTCTCTGGGGTGAGTAGACATGTGTTGTGCCTCCCCAGGAAAAGTTCTGTCAGAACAGCTCAAAAGTTAGAAGCACACATCAGTTTTGCAGAGGTGTGGTTCCCAGTACTCACATTGGACAACTCGGAACTGCCTGTAACTCCAGGAGGATCTGAAACCTCTGGCCACCACAGTCACCTGCACTCACCTGCACATACCCCACAGACACAGACACATAAAAATAAAATAAACTATTTTAAGCTATAAATTATCACCTCTGTCCCCACAAAGGACTCAGTCTACTTTTTACCCCTGAGGCTAGGTTGCATGTTGACACCTCTGTTGTCTCCAACAATTAACATCTGGAAGCTATAATAAGACTACAATTTGATGAGAAACTGGATAAAGACTCTGAACAATAACAGGCATAAAAGAAATATAAAAAAGAACTATAAATATAATTTCTATCTTGAGGAAAATTTGATTATGAGTTCACTTTGTTTATCAAGCATTTACCTAACAAGAAACTCTGATTCAGCTTGGACAGGAAGTGATAAAAATTAATAAGCAGCTGCATCTACAGAAGAGATGTATCTGCCAGCTTCCCTGAAAACAAACTCCAAAGCTCTTGGTATTTATTGGACTCTCTGTTACTTATACTTTGAAGAAAATAACACAAGCCTGAGCCTTTATCTCATAAGGGAATTGGTACCAATGTAAGAGTCACTATAAAGTGCACAAAAATAAATAGTTATCCATGATCTTGTGTTCAAAAGCATCATCAGGTAAGATGAGAGGGATAATTTGACATTATAAAAGCTGGTTCCACATGAGTTGGCTATCCATACCGCCTATGCAAAAGGGTATAGCCGAGGACCACTAGTATTCATCAGCTATGCCTCTAACTCTGGAAATTATGAAGACATATGCCTGCATTTTGCTAAGAGAATTTTTTATAAAAATTGAAAGAGACTAAAATTCAGTTGAATTTTGTGGAGTATATCTGATACAGAAAAGATAGCTGTGGGCAGACCAGAGATCATTCATCATGTGATCTGAGGACTTGCAGTTTACAGACTGAACTTTGAAGAACAAAGTAAGAAAATCTTCTTAACTGATATCTTCCTACTTGTACTAGTGCTGGCAACTCAGAAGAAACCATAAAATATGCGGGCCAGTGATATGGTTCAGCAGGTTTAGGATGTTGCTATCAATGCTGATGACCTCAGTTCTATCCCTGGAGCCCACATTTTTCTCTGCTCTCCTCCCTGCCTCTCCCCTTCCTCCTTCAACCACTTCCCAAAGTCCCACGCTCCCAATTTACTCAGGAGATCTTGTCTTTTTCTACTTCCCATGTAGATTAGATCTATGTATGTCTCTGTTATGGTCCTCATTGTTGTCTAGGTTCTCTGGGACTGTGATTTCTTTGCTGGTTTTCTTTGCTTTATGGTTAAAAACCACTTATGAGTGAGTGCATGTAATACTTGTCTTTCTGTGTCTGCGTTACCTCACTCAAAATGATGTTTTCTAGTTACATCTATTTTCCTGAAAAATTCAAGGTATCATTATTTTTTCTGCTGTGTAGTACTCCATTGTGTAAATGTACCACATTTTCCTTATCCATTTGGTGGAGAGGCATTTAGGTTGTTTCCAGGTTCTGGCTATGACAAACAATGCTGCTATGAGCATAGTTGAGCGCTAGTATTTCTAATGTCAATTATGAGCTTCGACAAACAGGTGCTACATCCCAAGGTGAGCTGTCTAGTATGTGAAGTTGCAAAAGCAAAAAGATGTCACTTCACAGTTTTTGGTTGTTCTCCCACTTGCTGCTCCATGAAATGTTACCGTGGGTCTAGGCTAGAAATCAATGTGGAGGTATCTTCCTGAAAAGTGATATGACAGAAAGGTGATAGTACTTGAAAACAAAGCAAACCTAGTCAGACAACTATTAATCACCAATTGCTAATAATAGCAAGTGAGCTGAGGTTGTGACGAAAATCTGCAGGCAATCCAAATGAAATCTATTTTTAGAACCAAACTTTCCACTGCTTGGTGCCTTCCACAAGCTCTTTGCCAGGGAAGTTGTCTGGTTTCAGTTTTACAAAATCAGCATGGTACTGATATAGAACAAAACTCACGTTTCCATTACTATGAAACAGACAAAAAAGAAAAACTGTTAAATACATAAATTATCCCTAGATGAGATAGGAAATGACCCACTTGAGTCTGCTTCCCAGGCAGTGCAGTCGGCAAACATGCTTGAATTTTCTCTTTTGATTTTCAGATTTATTTATTTATCATGTGCAGTGAGGATGCCAGAGCCCCTGGAACTGGGGTTACAGACACTTGTGAACTGCATGTCAGTGCTGGGAATTGAACCTGGGTTTTTTGGAAGAGTAGCAGTGCTCTTAACCGCTGAGTCATCTCTCCAGTCCTGTGAGTTTTCTTTCTTACTTTTTTTCTTTCTTCCTGTCTTTTTTGTTGTTGTTAAGAAATTTGACCTTTTTATTTAATTAATTTATTTTAAAGCCCAACCACCCCACCTCAGTCCACCCCTCCTCCACATTTGCTCAGAAATGGACAGACCTTCCATGGGCTTCAGCAAAGCATGTCATATCAAACTACCAAAAGACCAAGCACTTTCCCCTGTATTGAGGCTGGGCAAGGCAATCCAGTATGAGGAACAGGTGCCCAAGAGCCAGCCAGAGCACCAGAAATTGCCTCTGTTCCCATTGCCAGGAGTCCCACAAAAAGACCAAGCTACACTACTGTCATTTATAGGTTGGTCCCATGCAGGCTCACTGGTTGCTGGTCCAGACTGTGTGAGTTCCCATGAGAAAGGCTAGTGGTTTCTGTGGGTTTTCCTCCGATGTCCCTGACACCCCTGGCTCCTATAATCCCCACTTCTCCTCAGCAGAACTCCCAGAGTCTGCCCAGTGTTTGATCTTGGATCTCTGAATATGCCTCTATTGGTCATTAGATGAAGGTTCTCTGATGACAACCAGGGTGGGGGGGATAGCCAATTCAGGTTATGCATCCACTGCTACCAGGCGTCTTAGATGGAGTAATCCTTCTAGACTCATGGGAATTTCTCTTGCATAATGCTTCTACCTAACCCTGTAAAGCTCCACTTTCCTATCATCTCTCTCAGCACTGTCCCCCTCTGCCCACCCTCAATTTGATCCCTCAAGTTTCCATGCCCACTAGCCACCAGTCCATCCAGGATCTCTCCTCTAGTTCCCCTTCCCAGGGAAATACATGTATCCCTTTTTGAGTCCTCCTTGTTGGCCTCTCTGAGTCTGTGGTTGTAGCATGGCTATCCTTTACTTTATAGCTCATATCTACTTATGAAAGAATACATAATCATGCTAGTCTTTCTCGGTCTGTGTTACCTCACTCAGGATCATCTTTTTTTTTAGTCCCTTCCATTTGCCTATGAGTCTTCTGATGCCTTTGTTTTTAACAACTAAGTAATACTCCATTGTGTAAATATACCACATTTAAAGCTGCTATGAACATAGTTCAGAAGTGTCCTTCTGGTATGAGTCAGCATTCTTTGGGTATATGCCCAAGAGTGCTATTACTGGGTCTTGAGGTAGATTGATTTCCAGTTTTCTGAGGAACCATCATATTGATTTCCAAAGTAGTTGTACAAGTTTGCACTTCCACCTGCAATGGAGGAGCGAGTGTTCCCTTTACTCCACATCTTCTCCAACATAAACTGCTATTAGTGTTTCTGGTCTTAGCCATTCTGACAGGTGTAAAATGGAATCTCAGAGTCACTTTGATTTGCATTTCCCTGATAGCTAAGGGTGAGGAACATTTCTTTAAGTGTTTCTTAGTCATTTGAGATTCTTCTGTTGAGAATTCTTTGCTTAGGTCTGTACCCCATTTTTAAATTGGATTATTTGGGTTTTTTTCTGTTTGTTTTTTTGATGTATAGTTGCTTGAGTTCTTTAAGTATTTTTGAGATCAGTCATCTGTTGCAATGCGGCGTTGGTGCAGCTCTTTTCCCATTCTATAAGCTGCCATTTTTTCTACTGATGATGTCCTTTGCCATACAGAAGTTTTTCAGTTTCATGAGATCCCATTTATTAATTGTCAATCTAAGTGTCTGTGCTACTGGTGTTCTTTTCAGGAAATAATCTTCTGTGCTAATATGTTCAAGACTGTTCCCTACTCGCTTTTCTTTCAGGTTCAGCGTAACTAGATTTATGTTGAGGTCCTTGATCCACTTGGTCTTGAGTTTTGTACAGGGTAATAGATGCGGATCTATTTACATTCTTCTATATCCCAACATCTACTTATGCCAGCATAATTTGTTGAAAATTCTTTCTTTTCTCCATTGTATAGCTTTGACTTCTTAATCAAGTGCCCATATGTGTGTGGATTTTTACTGGTTCTTCACTTTGATTCCATTGACCAATATGTCTGTTTTTTATGACAATACCATGCTGTTTCTATTACTATAGTTCTGTAGTAGAGCTTTAAATCAGGAATCGTGATACCTCCAGCAGCTTTTTATTTGTACAGGGACTAGTTTGCCAACGTTCCTTTTGTTTCTATTTTGTGGGATCATATGAAGAGTACTGGTATTAGCTCCTTTTTTAAATTTTGTATTTTTTTAACTATCCTGAGGGTTTTTTTTTTTGTATATCCATATGGAGCTGAGTACTGTTCTCTCAAGGTCTGTTGGAATTTAGATGGAAATTGTGTTGAATTTGTAGGTTGCTTTTGCTAAAATTGCCAATTTTCTATATTAATCCTATTGATTCAAGAGCATGGGAGTTTTTTTTTTTATCTTCTGATATCTTGAAGTTCTTGTCATGCAGGTTCTTGCTTGCTTAGAGTAACCCCAAGATATTTAATATTGTTTGTAACTGTTATAAATGGTCTGTTTTCCTGATTTCTTTCTCCTCCCTTTGGTCATTTGTATATAAGAGGGCTACTGTTTATTTTAGTCTTCTAGCCAGCTACTTTGCTAAATGAGTTTATCAGTTGTAGAAGTTTGCTGGTAGACGTTTTGGGATTTCTTATTTATATGATCATAACATCTGCAATTAACCATCCTTTGGCTTCTTCTTTTCCAATTTGTATCCTCTTGATTTCATTTTTTTTTTTTTTTGGTCTAGTTAGAACTTAGAGTACTATATTGAATAGATTTGAGGACAATGGGCAGCTTTAACTTGTTCCTGATTTTAGTGGAAATGCTTTGAATTTCTCTCCATTTAAATTGATGTTGGATGTCCTGCTTGTTGTATATTGACTTTATTATGTTTAGATATGTTCCTCATATCCCTGATCTCTACAAGGCCCTTTTCATGAAGGGGTGTTGGATTTTGTCAAAGGCTTTTTTGGCAGCTAATGAAATGATCATGTTTTTTTTTTTCTTTCAGTGTATTTATATGGTAGATTACACGGACAGATATTCATATGTTGAATCATCCCTGCATCTCCGGGATGAAGCCCACTTGATCATAATGGATGATCTTTTTGATGTGTTCTTAGATTTGTTTTGCTAGTGTTTTATTGAGAATTTTTGCATCAATGCTTATGATGGAAACTGATCTGAAATTCTCTTTCTTTGCTATGTCTTAGTGTGATTTGAATATCAGGGTAACTGTGGCCTCATAAAAAGAATTGGCAATGTTACTTCTGTTTCTATTTTGTGGAATAATTTGAGGAGTACTGGTACTAACTCCTCTTTTAATGTCTGATAAAATTCTACTCTAAAACTACTGACCCTGAGCTTTTCTTGGTTGGGAGACTGTTGATGACTGTTTCTATTTCCTTAGGGGTTATAAGTCTCTTTAAATTGTTTATCCGATCTTTGTTTATTTTTTTGGTAAGTGGCATCTATCAAGAAATTTGTCCATTTCTTTTAGATTTTCCAATGTTGTGGAGTACAGGTTTTTTTAATATGACCTAATGATTGTCTGGATTTCCTCGGTGTCTGCTGTTATATGCCCCTTCTCATTTCTGATTTTGTTAGTTGGGATATTCTCTCTCGACCTTTAGTTAGTTTGGAAAAGAGTTTGTCTGTCTTGTTGACTTTCTCAAAGAACAACTCTTTGTTTTATTGATTTTCTGTATTGATCTTTCGTTTCTATTTTACTGATTTCAATCTTCAGTTTGATTATTTCCTGCTGTCTACTCCTCTTGGGTATGTTTGCTTCTTTTTGGTCTAGAACTTTCAGGTGTGCTGTTAAGTCAATATTATGAAATTTCTCTAAATTCTTTATGAAGACACTTAGTGCTATCAACTTTCTTCTCAGCACTGCTTTCATTGTGTTCCATAAACTTATGAATGTTGTGCATTAATTTTTGTTTGAATTCTAGGAAGTCTTTTATTTCTTTATTTCTTCCTTGACCCAGTGGTAATTCAGTTGAGAGTTGTTCAATTTCCATGAGTTTGTAAGTAGTCTGTAGTTTGTGCTGTTTTTGAACTCCAATTTTAATCCATGGTAATCTGATAAGATACAGGGGGTTATTCCATTTTTTTTTTCATATTATTATGATGTGCTTTGTGTCTGAGTATATGGTCAGTTTTGGAGAAGGTTCCATGAGGTGCCGAGAAGAAGATATATACTTTGGTGTTTTTGTAAAACTTTCTGTATACATCTCTCAGTTCCATTTGAGTCATAACATCTCTTACTCCCCTTATTTCTCTGTTTAACTTCTGTCTGGATAATCTGCCCATTGGTCAGAGTGGGGTGTTGAAATCTCCCACTACTAATGTGTGTGTTTCTCAATGTGATTTTGCCTTAGTAATGTTTCTTTTACAAATGTGGGTGCCCTTGTATTTGGGACACAGGTGTTCAGAATTGAGACTTCATATTGATAAATTTTTTCTTTGATAAATATGAAAGGTGTTTCTTCATCTCTTGATTAATTTTAGTTTGAATTCTATTTTGTTAGATGTTAGGATAGCTATACCAGCTTGCTTTCTCAGTCTGTTTCATTGAAAAATCTTTTTCCAACCGTTTACTTTAATGTAGTGACTGTCTTCGATGTTGCAGTGTGTTTCTTGTATGCAGCAGAAGGATGGGTTCTGTTTTTGTATCCATTTTGTTAGCCTGAATCTTTTTATTGGTAAATTGAGTCCATTGATATTGGTGATTGTTAATTCCGATATTTTGTTGTTGTTGGTGGTGGTGGTGGTGGTGGCAGTGGTGGTCGTTTGTGTGTGTGTCTTTCCCTTTGGTGTGGGATTAACTATTAGCTGTGTTTTCATGGGTATAGCTAACTTCCTTGGATTGGAGTTTTCCTTATAGTACCTTCTAAAGAGCTGAGTTTGTGGTTAGATATTAAATTTGACATTTTCATGAAATACCTTATTTTCTCCACATGTGGTAGCTGTAATTTTGCTGGGGATAGTTGTCTGGGCTGGCATCCATTGTCTCTGAGAGTGTGTAAGACATTTTTCCAGGCACTTCTAGTTTTTAGAATCTCAATGGAGAAGTCAGTCATAGTTTTGATATGTTTGCCTTTATAAGTCACTTGGCTTTTTTTCTTTGCAGCTTTTAATATTCTTTTTTTATTCAGTGCAAAATAGTTATTTAGTTTTGGCAGGAACAAATTTTAAAGGTAAGGAGGTTATAATTGTTGAATTACCTTGGGAGAAATGTTTTTCTATAGAGTTAGGTATCTCATATATTCTTTTACAAAAAAAGGAAGGAAGAACAGAAAGAAGAAAAGGGAAAAGAAGATAGGAAAGAAATAGATTAATAGAAATTCTTCAGATGAAATAGTGTTAATACTATGGATACATTCAAACTGATGTTGCACATTTGCTGTGGTAACTCCTTCAGCCAATAGTTTTTAAGATACCAGCCCACTTGGAATTGATCTCTTGTACTATAAATGCAGAAGTAAAGCTTGCATGGCCTCTCTCTCTTAGCTCCTGGATTCAGTTCCTGTTCCCTACTTGTGCAGAAGACTGTTGATCTGTGATATATAATAAAGAACCCTTTATTATACTCAATTCTGAGCTAGTATTGGATTACTTTATAGCATCCATCTACATCTTGCACCCCACATGGATCCCATCTTCACACCTACCAGGACTGGCCCAAAAGGTTTACAGCCCAGAAGGTCTCCCACCTCCACCCATCTGGCTTGATTTCACCTACTAAGCAGTTTGTTTTTTGTTTTTTGTGTTTTTTTGCCAAAATTCCACTGCAGCAGAGCTACCCCTTTGGTAGGACCACCATGTGAGCCCATTGCTTTCCCTGCCACATGGTGACTTGTGAAGTTTCCAGTTTGTGTTCCTGGCTTGCAAACTCTGGATTCCTTGATATTCTGGCTACCAAAAAACACTCTCCGTGTACAGAATCAATTTAATTGCTTTTAATTTGTCAAGTATATTTATCAGTATTTAAGCAGACAGCAACATGAAACCAAGTGGGACTATTCTTGGCACAGCCGGTCTTGTCTCTCTGCCACATGGCTACAACTGTGACACCTACTGTCCAATAAAGATTATTACACTTATAACAATTTACTGAAATCTCATAATGGAGGTAGCTTTATTTGATTAATAAATAAATCAATAAATTTCAAAGTTACATAGTAGCAGACAATGTCACCATCCAGGAATTTAATAACCTTTTTGCTTACACTATAGATGGTGTTCTGCAAGGCCTATATGGTTTTTTTGGATACATCCATTTATTAGATATTGGGACTTAGCATTGGTTTTCATATTATATCTTTAATAAAATGGTTTGATGACAGAACCAATGAGGCACTTTTAGAAATGATACAGTCTTTATTAACTAATAATAAACAGCAAGCTGACAGGATTAATACTATCAAAAATCAAAAGTTAGCTAAAAAATATAATACCATTGAAAAGGATAACCTTAATATGACAGGCACAATTCAGTCCATGTCAAAGGGTGCTGAGAAATTATCTGAAAGAATTCATACTGTTAAATTTGACAATCAAAATCTGTTAAAAAATAATGATGTTAGCAGATAGAGTCTCTCTCCATGAAGGCAATCTGTATACTAAACAAATAATATCCATGGATGAGAAGTTATCCTTATGGAAAATTTCATAACTTGAAATCATATGTACAGAATGAGGACTAGAGACTATGTGATATAATGAAACCATTAGAAATATTTGCATATCAAGAAATTTGGCTTTACAAAAAAAGTGGTAAAAAGATTTGAAATGATTGAGGAAATGATCAGAACTGACGAGCAGGGAGGGAAAGTACAAGCAAATAATTTAACATCATCAGTACTTGTCAGAGTCATAGATGACTTACCAAGAGTTTTAACTACTTACCCCATAATCACCTCTGAGAAACCATCATGTACTAAATACTCAAAAGGATCAAAAATGTAGATGGAAATTTATGAAAGATCTCAAAGAAATTAAGCAAGCAGCAGTATCTTATGGCTTGCATTCACCATTTGTTAGGGAGATGGTTAAGACATGGACTTCCAGCCTTAAGGCTACCTCACATGATTGGTTTCAATTAGTTTCAGTGGTCGTGGAAGATGGACCACAACTACTGTGGAAAAGCTAAGTGCATGAAGAGGCACTAATTTTAGAGCAACAGGGAAGAGAGAAAAGATTTGAGGCTTCCCAAGATAAAAATTCTTGGTAAGGACACTTATGCTGACCAACAGGCTCAAGCTCTTTATGACAAATACATCTTGTTCCTATTCCACACAGCAGTCTTAAATGCTTGGGACAGGAATCAAGAACGAGAAAAAAATAATTGAACCATATACTAGTGTTAAAAACGACTGAAGAGAACACTTACAAAGTGTTTTGACAAAGATTAACTAAGACTGTACAAATAAGAGTAACAGACCCAAAAGCTAGATGAGTACTTATTGAATCTCTGGCTTTTGAAAATGCCAATTTAGAATTCAAAAAAGATGCTTGTGTCTTTAAAGGTTAGATCATCACCAATGGATGAAAGAATCCTGCATACAATGAACTTTGAGACATTTGACTATAATACTGAATCTTGGGTAGGAGAAGCGATATCCAAAGGTATGAGGAACATCAAAATGCCAAGTGTTTTAATTGTAATAAAATAGGACATCTGAGAAGGGATTGTATACAAGGCATTTCTAGAAATAATGTCACCTCTGGAAATGACAAAAATAGAAGGCCTTGATCTTCTGAATTATATAGAAGATGTGGCAAAGGCCAACACTAGACAAATGAATGTAGATTAACAAGAGACAAACAAGACAAGTCAATACCATTTGGAAACTCCTTGGGAGGCCTCTCATGGGGCCTCAGGTAAAATATGGTACAATCATTCCCAGTCACTCTGGAGAAAATATCTCATCAGGAAAATTAAAAATCCAGTGCCTGTTGTAAAAAGCCATACTTTACTAGAAGATGGAATAAACATGGAGGATGAATCAAAAATTCCAATAGGAAATAGGAAACATATTTTGGCAGACATCTATAAATGATCAAAGACCAAAGCTAAGAGTGTATATAAATAACATTGCAATTGAGGGGTTACTGGACATGGGTGGAGATGTAACTATCTTTACTCCATTATCTTGGCATCTTAATTGGCCTCTTCAAGAGGCAGATGTTCAATTCCTAGAAATTGGAACCCTATCTCAAGTGAAACAAAACACAAGATGGGTTAAATGCATAGGAACAGAAGGACAGACAGAAAGACTGAGGCCATATGTGACCAATATTGCAGTGAACTGATGGGGTTATGACCTACTGCAGCAATGGAATACCCAGATTAGCATCCCTGCACTCCCATAAATTCATATTTCTAGGAAGGATATTATAAGGTACTATAAAGAAAGGTCACAAGCTATTAAGGTTGTACAAGAACATAAAACAATTAACAAACCTTCAGAGGTTCCAACGGCCCTAACTTTAAAATAGTTAACTGAGAAACCAATATGGGTTAAACAATGGCCTTTAACAGAAGAGAAACTACAGGGTTTAGAATGGCTGGTACAGAAGCAACTAGATGCTCACCATATTGAAGAATCAACAAGCCCTTGAAATTCTCCTGTGTTGTGGTTAAAAAGAATTCTGGAAAATGGAGAATGTTGACAGATATAAGAGTTGTCAATGAGGTAATTCAACCTATGGAACCTCTACAATATGGGATTCATTTGCCTTCCCTATTATATAAAATGGCCTCTTATAGTTATTTAATTGATTTAAAATATTGTTTCTTCACTATATCTTTACAATAAAAGGATAAAGAAAAATTCACCTTCATAGTGCCTACTTAAAATAATTCTCTGGCTACTAGGAGATATCAATGGACCACCCTCCCAAAGAGAATGATAAATAGCCCCATCTTCTGCAATACTTTTTAAATCAGCCATTGGAAATATTATGTAAACAATTTCCTAAATCTATAATTTTTAGTAATTTGAATTGCAGTAAAAGGTCACTTCTATTATCTATACACCCATTTGGTCCTGGTATCTGTTCAATGACAGTTCTCCTAGTCAACGACAGTTCTTCCTTCTGTTATAATGGGTCTATTCAAGTTTAGTATTTCATTGGAGTCAATTTTTAGTATATGACTTTTTTTCCAGAAAGTTACTATTCTCTGCCAATTTTAAACATTTTTTCCCATAGATAGCCTCACTTTTAGAGCTATGCAGTTCCTTGTCAATATTCCCTGCATCTGTGTTCTTCCATGTCTGTCTCCCCTGTGTCTGTCTCCCCTATGTCTGTCTCCTCTGTATCTGTCACCCCCAATTCTTGTCCCCTGTGTCTGTGTCCCCCATAGTTATCTCCCCTGTGTCTGTCTCCCCTATGTCTGTCTTCCCACTATGTGTCTTCTGTGTCTTTCTCCCCTGTGTCTGTCTTCCCCTATGTCTGTCTTCCCATGTCTGTCTCCCTAGTATGTGTCTTTTGTGTCTGTCTCTCCTGTGTCTATCAGCCTTTTATCTGTCTCCCCTGAATCTGTCTCCCCTGCATTTGTCATGTCCCTCCCTGTCTGTCTGTCATCTCTTTGGCTCTCACTCTTTTTCTCATCAGAATCCTGAGGGATTTTAAAATTAATAGTATTAAATTTCTTTAACTTGATAATATTTCATTAAATATTTTAAAATATATTTTGCATTTATTTTCTTTCTCCTTTATCTTGTTGATTTTTATTTATTTTTAAGCTAATCATAAGATTTATTAAATAAAATTTTGAGTTCTTTTATTTCTATCCTTTTCACACACACACACACACACACACACACACTCACAAGCATTGGAGAGAATATGTCCTCTAGGCAATCTGACTTTTTTATTTATGATCTTAGAATCCAGGATTAGGTGTGTATATAGACTCTATGATAGACCTTTCAGATTGCACATTTAAGTTTTTTTTTCCAGGAATGAAAGGTATCATGATTAATTTTTAAAAATGCTTTTCTTTCTTTCAATATATGTTTTCCTTCTTGAATTGTTCTTGTCAGTTCAATAAAAATATATTGATTCTTTGTGGTATATTGACACCTAATCCCCAAAGTGACAATAAATTGTAGGTGAAGCCTCTTGAGAAGTGATGGGGTCATAAATGATGCTATGATGCTATGATGCTATGATGACACAAAGCAAAGAAGGGTTTCTGTAAACCAGGAAGAGTTCTTGTCCCATAATAATTGTGTTGGTACTCGTTGCCTTCAGACAGAAAGAATGACAATTTAAACAGAAGTTACTTTTCTTTTTAGAGTCAAAGGGGAGCCCATGCTCTTCATTGTTGACACAAATCTACAGTACTGCCCAAAGATTGGTCATCAGATCATAGGAGTGGAAGTCTTCAGCTACAGAACTCAGCAGTCAGTCTCCAGCACAGCTTCAACTAAATCATCTTGGAAAGATCACTGTCTGATTCATTTCAGGTATTTCTGGGGGAAAGTTTCCATTTTAACCCTTGACATTCTTTCACTCTTTGTAAGGAAGTTGTCCCTAGGATAAAAGCATGCTCACCCCTTTTCTTTGACCCCTATAAGAAACCAACTTACTATATTGTAATCACAATTTGTATGTGTATCACAAATCTCCCTAAAGATCATAAATCTAAATTAGTTTAAATTAGCATTGCAGACAAAGGTTTTGAACTTAATTCCATTAAAACCTTTTACTGTTTTATAAACCTTTTACCTCTTTTAGTCCATGTCATATCATGGATGTGCAGATGGTAGTGTTGAACAGTAGCATAGAGAACAGTGGCAGTTTAATGATATAAATAACATTCATTATAATTTTAGTTGATCTTAACTTTATTTTAGTACTAATGAACTTAGTAGATGGAATACATAGACTGAAAGATTAGAAACAGAATTATTTTTGACAAAGCAACAGAAAGAATAAATAAAAACAATTTTAAATTGTAAATTTGATTATCAGGTTTTTAAAAGACAGGAAAACAAGAAGTAAAAATAAACAAATGGCTAGTGGTATCATTTAATCATTAGTTCATGAAAACAGAATAAGACTGTCTACAAGATCACACTATTGGAAATTAATCTGTCACCAAAAAGTGGTAGGTTTGTTTTTAGCTATAAATTTTTTATTAATATAAGTGAAGAACCTATTCAAACTTCATAAACACTTTTACACACATGTATGAGTGTGACAAACGTACCTGTATTGTATGCATGCTCTCATGTATGGAGATGCAAGTGTATTTGCAGGTGCACATGAAGTATATGTACATTTCTATGGAGTCTGTGGTTGATATCAGGTGTCTTTTTTGATGGCCCTCCCTCCACCTTTTATTTTGAAATGGGGTGAGTTCAGAACTCAGTGGGTTTTAGGTAGCTAGATAACCCGTATGCTCTAAAGAATCCCATGCTCCTGCACTCTGGGATTACAGGCAAATCACAGCGCTCATTTGGCATTTGCAGAGGTACTGGGGATCTGATCTCCAGTCTTAAAACTCCAGTAGAAAGCACTTTGCCTGCTGAGCCATCTTTTAGTCATCCAAATTTTATTCTTTTAAGAAAGAAAAAAAATCTGAAGGTCTTCCCCTGTAAATGTTCTTGGCTCCTCTCAGTGTGTGTTGTGTTTGCCTTTAACATTTTTTCTACAGATCCTTTGGCCTAAACCAAAGACTTAGGCTTGAGTTACAGTTCTGAACTTTACTGGTCTCAAGGTAGATATTCAAGAGGTAAGTCATAAAAGCATATAACAGTGTAGGTGGAGGCTGTTGTTGATGGCTTGATTGCATTTATGAATAAAAGAATACCCAGCTAAGGGTAGGAAAAGGTAGAAGAACATATATTATTTTACTTCTTGCTGCTTAGAAAACTTGTAAAATAGTAATGTTGTTAGCAGTAATTTACACTGAGGTTTAGTTGACACTAGGAATAAACTCACACAACTGTTGAAAATTGAGCCTGTGGTGAAAGCATGCGTGGGCAGTGAAGGCAAAAGGAAATGGAGCCCAGTGTCACCCTGGCATAAGCAAGTTTGAGGTCAATCTGGGCTGCCAGAGACTCTTTCTCAGCACAAACAAGCAAACACCCAAAAATGTTAAAACTGACTAAAACTCTAAAACTTGAGTATTAGACAATATACTAGACCTTATATTTTTGTTTTATGTTTACAAATGTGTACTGCAGCTTTTTTCTTACATGGAATTGGAAGCTACCCTAGGTCTTTGGGGTTCAGATCAAAGAGTTCTTGCCTTCTTCTTTTACAATGTGGTGATTTTTGGACAAATTGTTCTGTTCTGTCTGCTTCTTTGATATTTTAAATAGGGATTGCCATGTTTTACAAGACCTTGTTAGAAACAAAAACAGTTTGGTGTGATTAAATATTGTGTGATGTATTTGCTAGCATGAGTCCTCATTTCTCCTTGCAGTGATTATAAGGCATCTGGGTTCTAGTCTGGCACCAAACTTTGTTTACATTTTAAAAAAATGAAACAACTAATTACAGGGGGAAAAAACCTCAGCAAAATCCCACATATATTATTGAATATAATTTTTAAAATTTATTTTATTCTTAAATATGTATATATGTGTCTATTTGTGTGTAGGTATGTGCAGGTGCCCTCTGAAGCCAGAAGAGGGAGTCGGACACATTGGATTTTGAGTTATAAGTAATTGTGAGCCATTAGACATGAGTTCTAAAAAGCAAACTTGGGTCCTTTTCAAGAGCAGTACACACTCCAAACATCGAACAATCGAAACATCTTTCCAGCCCCATTAGTGTATATTTTAAAGAAAGCAGTGAATGGTGAGAGCAATATTATCTTTTCCATTCTTTCCAAGTTGCAAGTTTATACTACAGAAACAACAATAACAAAAAATATGAAAATCAAAAAATTACATTGAGAATTCTCAACAGGAAAGTGTCAAGACATTTTGCTACTGTATACGAAGCAGGAAAACTATAGTGAATAGCACAGTTTTCTCTATTATCTTCTGCACATCACCTTTTACTTACTAATGAATGTATTTAGCAGTCTAGGGAATGGAACCCGGGCCTTACACATGTTAGGAGAGCACACCACTGCTAAGCTCCCTCCCAGTCCCTTTGTCCCTGCCGCTTAGATGCTTGGGCATATCTGTTCCAGTCAGCCAGGGCTGTTGAGGCATCTCTCACAGCGGTGTCACCTCTGGTGTCCTGCAATCCTAGGGAAGCTTCCCCTCCCTTCTTCTCACCCTTCCTCCCTCCCTTCCCCCCTCCTGTCAGCTCAGAGGCAGTTCCCACGACTTAGTTTGTTTGTGTTTGGTTCCTGGCAACTGTTCAAAAAGTCTAGATGGCAGTGGGTGAGAGGAAAGGAGATACAGATGTAAATGGGGGGTGAAGCCACTGATGACCATTTTCTTGTCTTGTTAGTGGCAAGTGATCAGTCATTGTTGGACACTTTTTCCATTGAATCGGTTTGTATCCTGGGGAGGATACCGTTGGTCAGACTTATTATCTGGACCACAATGAGCATACACACAGTCAGTTTCTTCTCAGGGACTCTGTCCAATTTTTTTCCCAGTGGAGGTAGAAAGTAATGTTCTTATAGCTCTGTTGTGAGGATAAGGAGGATTTGCATTTGCAGAACAATGAGAAAAAGAAGAATTTCAATGAGGCAAGCCTTGTCTTAGATGGTGGGGAAATCAGAAGGAAATACAAAGGTGCAAACTACAGAAGCTGTATTAAAGTAAAATCATAAAATATTGAGATAGTGTGGCAGTAAACACTTGATATTTAGCATTGTATAATCTGCTGAGAGACAAAACAAAAGGGTAGTGGAATAAATTGCTGAGATATCTCACATTTTAATGGTTTGGTTCATCTTTTTGTGCTTGTTCTCTTTAGGAAAAACTACAAGTACAACTTTACTATAGTCAATTTCTTTATGCATCAAAAGATTGAGTTTTTAAGTTTTACTTTTTAAGACCTATAACTAAAGAAAGCCTTAAGGGAAAGAAGTGTTACTGGGTTTTTATTTTGTCTTCCCTCCCTTCCTCCCTCCCACCTTTCCTTTCTTCCTTCCTTCCAAGTGGGCTTGGTAACAACTAAGGTTGGATTGAAAATCACGTTCTGAGAACAGAAGCAATGACATCTGAAAGTGGCCAGGGAAACATGGTCTAAGCATGTGGTTTTCAATTAAGTGCATCCAGGCCCTGTATTGACTCAAACCAGGCCTTTCTGTACATCTAGCCACAATCTCTCTCCTACAATCCCACATTTCTTTATTGGTTCTTGGCCTCAGATATTGTGACCCTTAAGCAACCTCACCAAGTGTCTTGAAGTCTCAGATAACATTTTACTTTGTGTTGCCTGGAAACAGGAACCAGGGAAGAATTTCATACACTCATGGAGTACATTTGGGGGGGGGGAATACAGTGGACATACAAGGGCATAGCTGAAGCAGTGGAGTCTTTCTACCCTGTGACAGCATGCAGAACCAACATAACCTTTTGCAAGGCTAGATGAGGGGATCTAACAGAGGGAAGGCAGGCTTCTCCTGTAACCTTCAGTTACAGCCTCATCACAAGCTGAAGAGACAAGCACATTAACGATAGGCAAATGGGGGGCATGGTATCTAGGCACCAGGGAGGCCCCAAATCTCTGTCAGATTGACAGGAGAGTCACCTTCAGGTTTCTGGGATAGAAAGAACGTTCTGAGCAGAATGAACTGACCTGCGCCTGGGATGGGGTGACTTGGCAGAACCCTCCCATGGATGTGTGTTAAACTTGGGAACAAAGTTCACCAGCATGAACAGCTCTCAGCGTAGGATGAGAATATAAAATTAAGAATAAATAACAACAAATGCATCCACAGTGTAATGTTTCTTACATGCCGGGAACTATTATGAGCTCTTCCTTTAAAGAGATGTTTAATCTCCCCAACAACCTGCTGCGGTAGTTATTGTTTTCATCTCAGTTATTAACACAAGGAAATATTACTGACATCACTACAGTTGCACACCAAGTACCTTACTGAGCCAAGTGTTGAATCCAGGTGGTCTGCTTTGATTATTCATACTCAATGCCCTCCCTAGATCAGAATTTAGTGATCACTCCTAGAAAGATCATTGAGAGGATACATGGTTTCTTGTGACTGTTATGACAAGTACCACAAACTTCATTGCTTACTACAAAGTTTATTATTTTAAAGTCTGGTAGTCAATCTCTAGTGGATTCCATTTTATTTCAAGGCACATGCATTTAGTCATTTGCTCATTCATTCATTTAACAATATTTTTACTATATCCCACAGATACTTATAAGAGAGAAAAGTCATACTTTCAAAGACATTTGGAAATCACTTTGCTACTTTGCTAGTGAGACTTAGCCTACTCCAATTGATATAACTAAAATTTTTAAAAATGCACTCTATGTGTTGGTATAGCATATGCATGTGTACGTGTTCATGTATGTGTGCGTGTACATGCATGTGGGTGAATGTATTCATGTGTGTAGAGGTCGGAGTATAGTGTTATGTGCCTTTCTTCATCTCTCTGCAACTTTAAAATATTTTTTATCACTCAATTCCAAGAGGATCAAAGACCTCAACGTAAATCCAGTTACACTGAAGCTGATAGAAGAGAAGTAGGAAGTAGCCTTGATTGCATTAGCACAGGAGACCATTTCCTAAATATAACACCTGTAGCACAGACACTGAGAGCAACAATCAATAAATGGGACCTCCTGAAACTGAAAACTTCTATAATGCAAAGGACACTGTTAATAGGACAAATTGGCAATGCACAGAATGTAAAAAGATATTCACCAACCCCACATCTGACAGAAGACTGATATCCAAAATATATAAAGACCTCAAGAAACTAGATATCAAAATACCAAATAATTCAATTTTAAAATGGGGTATAGATCTAAACAGAATTCTCAACAGAAGAATATCAAATGGCCAAAAGACATTTAAGAAATTGTACAACAACCTTAGTCATCAGGGAAACGTAAATCAAAATGACTCTGAGATACCATCTTACACCTGTCAGAATGGCTAAGAACAAAAACGTTGATTACAGTTTATTTTGGAGAGGATGTAGAATAAAGGGGACACTTCTCCACTGCTGGTGGGAGTTTTAACTTGTACAGCCACTTTGAAAATCTGTATGGCGATTTCTCAGAAGTTTAGGAATCAATCTACCTCACAACCAGCAATACCACTCTTTGGCATATACTAAAAAGACGTTCAATTACACCACAAGGACACTTGCTCAACTGTGTTCAAAGCAGCATTATTCATAATAGACAGAACCTGGAAACAACCTAGATGCCCCTCAACCAAGAATGGATAAAGAAAATGTGGTACATTTTCACAATGGAGTATTACTCAGCTGTAAAAACCAAGGACCTCATGAAATTTTCAGGCAAATCGATGGAACTAGAAAAAAAATATCATCTTGAGCGAGGTTAACCAAACTCAGAAAGACAGACACGGTGTAAAGCAAAGGATAACCAAACTGCAATCCACAGCTCCTGAGAAGTTAGGTAACAAGAAAGACCCTAGGAGGGATGCATGCATCGCCTTGGGAAGGGGAAATAGATAGATCTCCTGGGTTAACTGGGGGTAGGGGATAATAGAAGTGAGGTGATGGGGGATGAGAATATGAGGGAATGGGGTGGTCTAGTTGGTGGAGGGATGGAGTGGGAGATCAATGAAAGAGGTATCTTGATAGAGGGACCCATTATGTGGTCAGGGAAAAACTGGGTGCTAGGGAAATTCCCTGGAATTTACAAGGATGACCCCAGATAAGACTTTAGCAGTAGTGGAGAGGGTGCCTTCCCTTGTAACCAGATTGGTGACTATCCTGTCATCATAGAACCTTCATCCATTAAGTGATGGAAGCAGATGCAGAGATCCACAGCCAAGCCACAGGCCAAGCTTCAGAATTCCATTCAAAGAGAAGCAGAGGATTATGTGAGCAAGGGGATCAAGATCATGATTGGGAAATCCACAGAGACAGCTGAACGGAGCTCGTGGGAATTCATGGACTCTAGACTTACAGATGGTGAAAGTGCATGAGGCCAAACTAGGCCCTCTGCACGTGGGTGGCAGTTATAGCTTGGTCTTTTTAAGGGGCCCTTAGCAGTGGGACCAGGAGCTATATCACTGGTTCATGAGCTGACTTTTGGAGCCCATTCCCTGTAGTGAGATGCTTTGCTCAGTCTTGATGTAGTGGGAAGGGACTTGGTTCTGCTTCAACTTAATGTGCCAGGCTTTGTTGAGTCCCCATGGGAGGCCTTACTCTTTCAGGGGAGTGGGTGGGGAATGTGTTAGGGGTGTAAGTGGGGGAAGTAGGAGGAGGGGAGACAGGGGGAGCTGTGGTCGATATGCAAAATGAGTAAAAAATTTAAAATAAAAAAGAAAATACCAAAAAAATGTTTTTTATCTTGCAAACCTGAGACACTATCTGCATTAAAAGCCAATGTCCTAAGTCAGTGAGATGGCTCACCAGGTAAAGATGCTTGCTTCCAACTCTCACAGCCTGAGTTCAGTCCCTGGGGTCCATGTAGTAGAAGGAGAACCAACTTCTACAAGTAGTTCTGTGATCTCCATACTCTTGCTACGATGAGCACAAAAGTGCACACACATACACACAATAAGTAAAGGTAAAAATAAAACGAATAAAACAACTTCTCACCCCCTCTTTCTTTAGCCCCTAAAAGCCTATTTTTGCATTTTAAATTAAAACCAGAAAACTCTTACAAATAGAAACAGAGGAATTTCTCCTTTGTCTGACTGGCTTTTTCACTGAGCGGGGTATTCCTAAGATTCATTCCTGTTGCAGCAGGTATCAGAATCCACTTCCTTTTTAAGGTTGAATACTGTTCCTTCATATGTACAGGTGGCATTTTTCTTTTTACTTTTATTGACATTTTTGTGGATTTCATATCATGCATTCCGATCTCACTTATCTTCCTGTCCCTTCACATCTTCCCTCCGCCCTTGCAACTTCCCCACCAAACAAAACCAAACTTAAAAGAAAAGCCAAAAGGAAACAATGAAGCAAAACAAAATAAAAATAAAAACAAAAACAATAAAAGAAGAATCTTATCATGGAAGCTTAGTGTGGCCCATTGAGACACACAGTGTTCAGCCTTTAGTCCATTCATCTTTACTTGCAAGTGTTCATTGCCACAAGTCATTGGTCTGGTTTCTGCTAGGGCACCAAGAATGATAATGGGCTCTCACTGAGCTCCTCGTGGAGGAGGTTGTTGTCCTGCTGTTGTCCTGCGTCATGGAGATCCTGCTGCTTTGGATCTGTAGGTTTGTCCCCTCACATGCTCCAACAGTTCATAGATGGGTGGGCCAACTCACAGCCCTGGTTCTGGGTTCCTGGTAGCTCGGCTGGTCAGCTCGCTAGCTTTCCCTCATCCTCAGTACTCAGACGAACTCTCCAGCACTGCAGGGCTAGCTCACCCAATTCAGCCTACAGTAAGGAGCCGGGCCAGTGCTTCTGTGCAAAGGCCCTCTGATTCAGGTCCTCCTCACTCATATCACCAGAATCAGCTCTACTGTGTGCCCAGGCGAGGTGCAGGGCCCTCTCTCCTGATTGCTTTAGAGGGCATAGGAGGGTGTGTGGGTAAGCTCTTCTGCTCTCACACTCTCAGGGCTGACCTACCTGGGACCCTGACATCCAGGTCAGCTCTAGATACAGGTAGCATTTTATCTGTTCTTTTGTGGAAAACTTTTGGTTTGTTTACCTTTATTTCCTTAAAAATTTAGGAACCTTCTTTTCACCACCAGAGCCCAAAGACAACATTCCACTTTAGCCATTTATTTTTCTCCTTCATTTCCACCCTTCCCATTACTTGTATTTGAATTCTGAAATGGCACTCGTGGGTGTTTAGAGGATACACAATTCAGTGTGCAGCCAGATGCAGAGTAACTATTTAGAAACTACTTGAAAATTCACTAGTGCATCTCTCCGTGTTTTGTGCTACTTTAAAACTCAATCTGTAAAAAAAAAAGTAATATCAATTGCAAACATAAATGATGAAAGCCATTACTTCAAGATATAAAGCTTGAAGCTGACATCAAAACATTGGATTATATTCTTTAGTCAAAAATTCTTGTTTGCTTCATGCCAAGAAACAGAATGGAATTTTATAGCTTTGTTATGATTACTGAAAGATTTCTGTCCCCTGATATTGGGTTTCTCCACCACTGCAATAAATCATATTAGGTTGAATTAAAAGTTCAGGCTTCATAAGCAAAGCACCCACAAAGCGAGTGAGACTGGAGCAGAGATTTCCAACAATTACACTTAGTATTTTGGCCTTTATCTTAAAAAGAAGTCCCATAATTTATAGCTCCTATCTTTTAAAAAAGATGTTTCACAACTTCATATTAAAACAGAAAATTGATGATTCAATAGTCAGTTTAGGTCAGAAATTTAAACTTGTTTTCATTAACTCAATCTGTAAGTTTTTCCCCTTAAATAAATAACCCTTTTATTAATCATAATTCCAAACTGGTGTGGGATTGTTTTGTGACTTATGCTTTTACTCAACAATTAAAGCTCAGAGTTTGTTTTGTAGTTGTTTTTTTATTTAATGACTCATCACTTTTATGAGTAAAGATGTATGTTGGATTATTGTTTGTGTAGATGGAACAGAAATTAGGGGAATGGTAATCTAACTCCATCCATTGTCACTCTGCCCCCACCTGTAAAAAGCTTTAAATGTATGTTAACAAGAGGCTATTAAACCTATATTGGTTACTAGCTAATGAATGGCAAGGTAGCAATGGGGATTTAATGGGATACAGCTTACATAGAACACCTCACAGTGTATCTACTAAGTGCTCCAAATATTATCCATTGACTAGCTAACCTTCTCACTAAGTGATGAAATGTCTGTCCAGGACATAATTCTTCCACTCCTCTAAGCAGGACCAGCCCTGTTAAAGAGAGAGAGAGAGAGAGAGAGAGAGAGAGAGAGAGAGAGAGAGAGAGAGAGAGAGAGAGAGAGAGAGAGACAGAGAGAGAGACAGAGAGAGAGAGAGAGAGAGAGAGAAGCAGGCATTCATCACTCCCTCACTCACCCCTTAGTGTTGTTTCTCTTTAGACTTCTGGAGTTCTAGGTTGTAGTGCCCACATCTCTTCATGTCCCACACAATTGGTTCAGGATGTGGTCCTCATATTAACCTACCCTCTCTGGGAAGAAGGTCCAACCTCACCTCTATAAGCTTCTGCCCAAATTGCTGACTAATCTGAAAAGGCCAGACTATCCTGGCTTCAGCCATTCTCATTCTTCAAAGAGCTATCTACACCAAGCTAATGTTCTGGAAACACTCTCCTCTTATGGAAGCATTGCCAGATCTCTGCCCCATCTTCTGGTTCAGAGTTCAGGGAAGATAAGGTGTCATATCCAGGTTCTGCAATCTTGTGACCTGGTGTAGAAACCAATCTCCTACTCATTTTCAAATCTGTGATCTCAGAAAAATTATTCATTTCCCCCAATTTAAATTGAGAACAGTATATGCTGTACTTTTTAAAAAGGCCATTGGAATTATTAAGATAATTGCTATAAAGCACTTGGCATGGTGTAGCACATTGGGTACAGTCACAAAGTTGTGGAGCCATAGCTGCCTAGACAAACGAGCAGCTGTCAAAACAGTGGGTTTGTGTCAGAGTCTCAGTGAATGTAATGCAAAGTATTATTTATTTAACATGATACACTCAAAAGTAGAACTTTTTATTTGAGGACATTCAGTCTTAAACTTAATGTTCTTGCCCACAGCTAAGGTGGCTTTCTTCTTTTCCAGTCTTCTTGGAAAGACTATGGTCTGTGCCAGGAATCCACTTTCTGGATTAGGCAATATGGCTGCCAGAATAATGCAGCAATTAATGTCCCCTGGAGCCCAACATATTCACTGGTTCTCAATCTCTCTCTCTCTCTCTCTCTTTCTCTCTCTACCTCCCTCCCTCCCTCCCCCCTCTCTCTTTCTCTGTGTGTGTGTGTATTTAGTTAAAACATTATAGGGAAGCTGAGGAGATGGCTTAGTGGGTAAAATACTTGCTGTGCAAACATGAAGATTTAAGTTCAGAACCCTAGGACCCATGTAAAAGTCAAGCGTAGTGGTGAATGCCTGTAACTCTAGCATGGGGAGGAAAAAGGTAGACCCCAGGGTCTCACTTGTCAACCAGCCCACTGAAATGGTAAGCTCCAGCCAGGTTCAGTGAGAGGACCCTGCCTCAAAAGCCAAATCAAACCAAAACAACAACAAATGTATATGAGATAGAGAATGTCAGAAGAAAACACCCTACCCCATCTCTGGTCCTCACACATGCTCATATGAATGAAAGTACCCTTATGCACATATTCAACCATCACATGTACAAACACACACACATGCACATACACACAAAATCCTTCTAAGAGTTGGAATTAGAACTAAGTATGATTATATGTAAATATACAGCATAGTTTCTAGTGGATAGGTGTGAATAAATGTTAACTGATGATATCATCACTGCTATCTTTATCTTCACTCTTGTCTACTTCATCTGAAGGCTGGAAAATCCATCCCGAGTGTTTGATATGTAGTTTCCATTATATGCCTGTTAATAGAGTATTGCTTCATGAGTTTTAGAGTAAATGTGTATTGGGTCTGGGGATATATATGACACAGAAAGAGATATTCTGAAAAAATTAGACCCTATGACTGCCCTGTGAACCTCAGATCTGGTACAGCCTCTAATTCATTCCTTCATCCAGCAAGTGAACAACTGTATGCTGCCCTCATTAGAGTGAATAACTGGGTCTCACATAAACATACATATGCCTAGCATGTTCCATGTCCACAAACACTTAAGCTTTCTTGTCAGCCATTTCCCTTTGTGAGGTTTTGTGTATCTTCTATGTTTACACATTGCCATACTGTATATAAGCTCTCATAAAACTTAGGCTTTCAACATAGATGCACCCCTGAGCTTCTGGTCACACTCTGTCATTTATAAACTAAGGGTGATGACATTGGTCCTGCCTGTCTCTTGGACCCATTTCAGGATTAAAGAAGGAAACACATTCCAAAGCAAAAGAGAATTCTGTGCTTTCAAGTTTGCGTTATAGCTGCTGAAAGAATGTCTTTAAAATTAACAAATTTCTTATTTCCTTCTTTTTGTTTGTTTACTT
The DNA here is from genome assembly GCF_982192425.1 of Myodes glareolus. Taxonomy (NCBI): domain Eukaryota; kingdom Metazoa; phylum Chordata; class Mammalia; order Rodentia; family Cricetidae; genus Myodes; species Myodes glareolus. The sequence goes on along the minus strand of NC_142044.1, from coordinate 335,977 downwards.
TGATTTTTTTTGAGACAGGGTTTCTCTGTGTAGCCTGAAGTGTCCCAGAACTCCCTCTGTAAACCAGTCTGTTCTCAAACTCACAGAGATCTGTTGTGAGGAGGCTGCTCATTCATTTTCTGGCCGCCCAAACTCCCAAAATAATCACACAGAAACCATATTAATTAAATTACTGCTTGGCCTATTAGCTCTTACTTCTTATTAGCTAGCTCTTATATCTTTGATTAACCCATTTCTATTAATCTGTGTATCGTCACGTGACTGTGGCTTACTGGCAAGGTTCTATCTGGTGCCTCTCTCTGGAGGGGCTACAAGGCTTCTTCTGACTGCTTTCTTTTTCCCAGCATTTAGTTTAGTTTTCCTTGCCTAGCTCTGTCATGCTATAGACCCAAAGGAGTTTCTTTATTAACCAATGGTAATCACAACACACAGAGGGAACTCCCACAACAGAGATCCCCTTGCCTTTGCCTCATAAGTGCTGGGATTAAAGGCATGTGCCCTCACTTCATGGTAACAAATCCCTTAAAGAACAGAAAGATTTGTGAGGGTCAGTGAAGAATGCGGCCTAAATTTGACAGGTGTTTGTTAATATACATCTTTAGAACTCCCAGAAAACACCTCAAACAAACTGAGATGTCCCTTGAAGATTCACAAAGCGTGCCAGGATGCATGAAATCCTTGCAAGTTAGTTAGCTATGGGCATTCCAAAGAAATCTCATCTGTACAGGAACATAGCATTTTATTACAAAATGCCACATGGCAACACTGATTAAAGATGTCCTCTATTTTGAGCAGAGTTCGATTCTACTTATTTTACATGTTTTAATATTATAGTTAAGTCTAACCCTAAGTTGATGTTACCAGAGTCGAGATCTGGGTTCTTGTCCCATGACAGGCCAAATAAATTAATAGACAAGATATAGAAGCAAGAAAGTTGACCTTATTTGAAAATAGATGGAAACTATTCTTTCCAGAAAGTCATCTGACCCAAGTGACCTTTTGTGGGTAATAGTTGGGTACCCTAGCTTTATTGGCACGTATCCTATCCTGATCACTTACTCATGAGACGCTTTTTAATATCTTTGTTATTTCTTCCACTGATTAGCTACACATATCTACAAGAGGTAGGCAAAGCTGCTCCAAGACTCCCAAGACCCTTGTGCTGAATCGCCCATTGGTTGTCAAGCTCCTAGCAATGGAGAACGTCTTTGCTCTATTAATTCTGTACCACACACTCATGGAAATAAAGCTATGCTAGTTTGGTTTCTTTTGCTATAATAAACACAATGTCCAAAATCAATTAAAGTGCCTCATCAGGAAGATAAGGCAGGAACTGAAGCACGACCAAAGAGGAAAGCTACTTACTGGCTTGCTTCCTCTAAGTTGCTCATCTGCCTCCCTTATACAGTTCTGGCTCACACCTTTCTGAGGATGGTACCACCAACAGTGGGCTAGGTTTTCCTACATCAGTTAACAATTATGAAAATGCCTCCACAGACACACCCACACACACCCACAGGTCAATCTGCTGGAGGGAATTCCTCAACTGAGGTTCTTTCTTCCCAAGTAAGCCTAGTTTGTGTTAAGTTGACAAATACTAACAAGTATAATAAGTACAATGACATACTACATACATACATACATACATACATACAGAGAAAGAAGAAGAGGAGAGAGAGAGAGAGAGAGAGAGAGAGAGAGAGAGAGAGAGAGAGAGAGAGGACAAGGCTGTCTGTATTCTACAGTCAGCCAAAAACTGAAATGTAGCAGAGGATAGGAAGCCTGCTGAGCCCTGCGCAATGTGGAACTTCTCAACTGCAGCTTTGCACTTTCCCCATAGCCTTGACTGACAATTCTTAGAATTGTAGCATGCTCCAGGTCTTCTGATCATGTTTCCTTCATCATCATCATTTCTCTGCACTGCTGAACTGAGCACATGTTTGCTGGAGGCTCATACCTGGTGTGCTACCTTAAGACTTTATTGTGAAGTTTAAATGGATCCACTTATGCAACATATTTTGTTTGATGTTAGGTTTACCACAGCTCACTGAAAATAGTTGGCCAAATTTTTGAGAAAAAAAAAAAGAACAGAGTTACAAGATCACAACTATGTGCTTTTAAAGCATATAAAGCTACTGAAATCAAGGCAGTGTGGCTATTGATGAAGGGTTATGGACACATATAAGTCAATGGAACAGAACACAGGGTTCAAATATAAATCTACACAAATATAGCCAGTTGGTTTGTTTTCTGTAGATTTTTTCAACAAGTGGTGTTGAAATAATTGGAATAATCCTTAGGGGAACAAATAAATGTGACATCGCTTCACATTTTATACACAACTTGTATCGTTGATTTATATAGAATCTTAAGCTATAAAGCTTTTAAAGTGAATCACATGAGAAAATACTTGTAATCTGAGGTTAGTTCTTCAGCATGACAAAAAAAGCAAGATTCATGAAAGCAAAGACTTGATCAATAGTTGTGCTGAGATTGAAGAGATGCTCAGTGTAGAAAGGTACTTCTTGCAAAGTGACAGCCTACATTTTATCTCTGTGACCCTGAGGGCTAAAGAGAGAACAAACCCACAGAAGTTGTCCTCTGACCTTCACATGCTTGTTCTGTCATGTATGTGCTTGCATATATATTAAATAAATAAATAATATTTTAAAAAGTAAACTTTTGCCTCTGAAAAGAGAATGGCAACCCAGGCTGGAAGAATATGAAAGCCTGGAAGAAAACATTGTCAGTTAAAGATTCCAAATCAAACGACAGAATCAGAATTTTAAAAAATATTCAGAAGTCAACAGTAAGAAAATAAAAAAATGGATTAAAAAAATCCAAAATGGTAATGACATATAGACCAGTGGAATAAAAAAGATGACCCAGAAAGAAACTCAGTCTTATCCACCTGATTGAGGCATTTATGAAAATTGCTCTATTAACAATAAAAACTTAGGAGTCAGATATTGGCACAAAAACTTGATAGATAATGAAAGCAGCAGAGAAATAATCTCCATGATTTTCTGATAGAAAAGTCCTTGAATCTCTCCAAGTTCTTCCATCTTCCTTCAGTTGCCTCTCTATCATATATTGTGGTCTTCCAAAATCTCTATGGTTAATTCTGGTCAACTAGTCATTGACTCTGCCCCTCAACCCATCTCAAGGTTATCTTTATTAGCAGTCTTGGAGTGACACAGTGCAATCAAATATCCAAAAACACCTGAATTTTGACAAAGATCAAAAAATGTAAATTGGAGAAGCCTACCCAACTAACAGAGTTTTCCACAAGTAGAAGAATAAAACTAGACCCATGTCTCTCACTCTGTATACAACTTAACCACAAAATGGAACAAAGACTGCAATATAAGTCTTGAAATTCCAAAACTTCTAAAGGAAAAACTTGAAATAATTTAAGACATAAGCATAGGCAAGGGCTTCATGAAAATACTTCAGCCACAGAGAAAATAACCTCAAGAATTGACTGATGATATTAAAAAGTTTCTGAGCTACAGAGGAAACGATTTTGATATTGAAGAGATAGCTACAGAATGGGACAAAATCTTTTGCTAACTATATTCATGAAAAGCGGGTGATGTCTAGAATCTCAAAAATTAAACACCAAAAGTTTCATGCAGTCAGTAAGTGTACAAATGAATATAACCGATACATTGCCCAGAAAAGTATAAATGACTAATAAGTATTTGAAAACAGGCTTATCAACCTTAGCCATCAGGGAAATGCAAACTAAAATTACACAGAGATTCTATCTTTCATTAGGCAGTATGACTGTCATTAAGAAAACAACTAACAGAAAATGTTGAACAAGATGTGGGAAAAGAGGAACTCCATCTACACTATTAGTGGAAATGTAAATTGATAAAGCCATGATGGAATTCAGTATGGAGGCCTCTTAAAAAACCTGAAGCTGGTAGATGGGAACTAACACAGTGACCCAGAACAGGCCAAGATACAGATAATAAGAGACTACAGAATGCTCAACCCTAAAGGGAACATATATACTACAATCTCTATTGCAAGACTCGGGAGTCATCTTGGAAGAAGGGGCAGAAAGACAGTAAGAGCTTGAGACAGTAGATAGATATTTTTAAGGAAATATCTTCTGGACACATCCAGGCAACTGCACATATGAACTCACAGTGGTTGCATAAGCATGTGCAAAACCTGTGCAAATCCATGACAAATCAAATCCCAGGGAGGAAAGAGGAACTGGGGGCATAATCTCACCCCCAGCCATGGGCTATTGGCAATTGTTAGCTACTCAGGGAAGAGAGAAAGGCTGTTTTCTCTAAGAAAGTAGCCCCTGGTAAACTAGCTAGCCTCTAGTAAAAGACTACACATCCAAGAATGTTTGGGCAACACAAATTGGTCTAGAAGGATATTTTTCTAGTAACGCAAAGGTGGGTGGATAAGGAAGGGAGGGTAAAACGAGGAAGAGTTGGGAGAGGAGGATGAATGTTATCAAAACATGTCATATAAAACTCCCAAAGAGGTCACTAGGGGCAGGTTTTCAGAATGTAAAGTCATTTCCATTATTTTTTTCTCTTGCAGCAAGCTTCCATTTTGAAGATGTGAGCTCTCAGTTTTCTGTTCTAGTTACCATGCTTCTAATTTGCCTGCCATGATGATCTTTATTCCTCTGGCACCATAAGCCACAGTAAGCTTTCTTCCTCAAATTTGCTTTGGTCATGGTGTTTTCTCAACAGCAACAAAGAAGTAACTAATATAGGACTTCATTGGTTTTCAAAAATTTCTGGCACCGCAGAGGCGCAAGGTGTCAAAAAAAATTTGTGTTAAAATCCTATACTTTAGCCTGCAGCCACGTGGAGCCAGCAGGGTGGAAGAGGTCCCAGCGCGCAATCGTGCAGGATGGGCCTGGCATGAGAGACACCAGAGAGGCCCCGTCCACAGACACATGTCATGGATGGGCACCACTACAGTGAGCAAGTAAGTGGTGGGGAGATGGTGGTGGAAGAGAAGCAGAATGAAGCAGAATAGTTTGTGCACCGTGAAGAGAGGTGGAAGTAGAGATACAAGTGTGGTGACGAAGAGCCTGATCTGCGAAGCCTGTGCTGCATCTGAAACCATGGAGATGTCCAGGCCTTTGCTACTGCTGAGGGCCATGCCTGGTCCTTGACCTTGCAGCAGCAGGGGTCTAGGTGAATGCCTGTGCCCCATGTTACCAACAAAGGCCATGCGGATATCATTGATTTGGGCTTCAACCTGGAGCCATGTTAATGTCCCAGGGCTGTGTGAGCCGAAGAGAGCTGGCCCCACCCCTCATCTGCAGTGTGGTGGGATGGGTATAGGATAGAGAGAGTTGACTCTGAGAGCCTGAGAGTGGAAAAGATGGCCTCTGGTATCTTACTGGCCATGGTACACAGGAGAGAGGCCCTGCCCCTCACCTGAACAGCACAGTAGAGGTGGCCCTGATGGTGTGGATGCACATAAGCCAGCCATGAGGGCAGAGGGCAGGAGAGATACCCCTCACCTGGGCAGCATGGGAGAAATGACATTGGAGGTGTGAATAGGAGAGAGCTGGTTCCACTCCTTGCTGGCTTTGGCACTCAGGTGAACTGACTTTACCCTTCACCAGGGCACTGATGGAGAGCTGTCCCTGATGGTATGAGCTTGAGAGAGCTGGTTCCACCCCTTGCTGGGAAAAGCGGGACAGCTGACCCTGGTACTGCAGGTGTAGGATGGCAGGCGGGCTGACCAATTCAGTTACCACACAGACCGAGATCCAGGGCTGTGAGTTGACCCACCCCAACATCTACTCCATCAAACAACTGCTGGAGCATGTAAAGGAGCCAGCTGTGCAAAACCAAAGCTGTAGGATTTCCATGACACAGGGTAACAACATGACATTTGAGAAGAGTCCCTGAGGCTCCAGTATTGATAGTGTAGCAGAAGCCAGAGGTCTTGAGCCAGAACTGAACATTTCTGAGTAAAGCAGTTTGGGCAAAAGGGTATGCTGTGTGACACACTGAAGCTTCCTCCGTGAGACAGTTTGTTGCTGTTGCTTTTAATATTTTTCTGATTTTCTTTTGTGGGAGAGGTTGCAAGGATGGAGGGTAGATATGGAGGGGCAGAAGATGAGTGGGATTGGGACGTATGATGTGAAATTCGGAAAGAATCAATAAAAAGTTTTAAAAACCCCTCCAAAGAACTAATAAAAAATTAATTAACTAATTTAAGAAATGAAACCTAAAAATAAAGTCACCATATGATCCAGATAAACCATACCTGGAATATACATGATGGAATCAAAGTCAACATACTACAGAGACCTTGCACATTCATACAGTAGCCAAGGTGTGAGACCAAAATCCTTGCTCATCAATAGACAAATAGATTTTTGTTTAAAATGTGGTATATTACACAGTGGAATTTTCTCCAGCCACAAAGAAGAATGTGATTATCTGGATAGAGATCATCATTTTAAACAAAATAATCCACCCTCAGAGAGACAAATATTACCCATTTTCTCTCATATGTGGAATCTAGATTTAACTGGATCAACGCATTAGCTGGATGGATGAATGGATTGATGGTTGTAAAGATTTTTATGGCATGAAAATAAATGGTGGACTATTAAGAGGGAGGAATTAGTATTGGGAAAGTTAGGTTTCTTTAGACAAAAAATAAATAAAATGGTCCTGATCTTATACTTTATATGAAATTTAAGAAAACACACACAAAATATAGTGATACACACACTATATTATATATAGTGTGATACATATGTGTGTGTGTGTGTGTCACAACAGAACCTATTAATTTGTATGCTAACTAAAAAATTAAAATACATTAAGGTAAAATCTCAAGATAGCTATGCATCAGTAAAGTTTCACTAAAAATTGGCAAAAAGTCTTGAATAGATAATTTTCTAAAATTTGTTGAATGTCAAGGCAGGCTGACTGAATGAAATCAGCCTCTAATGGTTGTTTTGCCATTCTGTTGATAATAAAGATACAGTGCCAGAGATATTAGTTACCAAGGATAAAAAGAAGGATAGTGTGACTATAAATGAGTAACATGAGAGAGGTTCCTGGGTTCATAGAACCATTCTATGTTCTCATTATGTATAGATATATGAATCCACATATATGTTAAGATTCCTGGATGGCTATGTTGACACACACCTGCAGTCTCAGCACTCAAGAGGCAAAGGCAAGAGGACTATGTGTTCTAAACTGGCCTAAGCTATACAGCAACATGGTGTCTGAAAAAGTAAAGCAATACAAAAAATTCATAGCACTAGGCACTCAAAAGAGTTGTCATATGTGATAATTTAAAAATAAAGTTTATAAAAATGAGTCACTGCTATAGTGATTTCAGTCTTTATTATGTAAACCATAGTCATTAACGATTTTTATCGGTTACTGCGTGCATTTTCAAAGTTCACTTTACCCACATACCCTACTAGGTACCACTCACCAAACTCACACCAAGCCTCCTTTACAATAGGCAACTGAAGTTTCATTCATTTCTATAGTAAATCTAGTAAGATTTTGCTCAGAAAATTGATTCAACAAAAAGCAGATATAAAGTGCTATAAAGATTGCAGTAAATTTACTTGGAGTTAGTAATGATGATTCTGATGGTGATGGCGCTGATTATAATAACAGTGTTCTGAAACTGAAGCATTTTCTCAACAGCTCATCTGTGTAGGATGAGCATAACAGATATTAACACTAATCCCCTTGTTAGCATGAAAGTCAGAAACACATGGCTCAGAACATCATGAGGACTTCCCAGGGATATCCAGAGTGAGGCACTCATTCATCTTTGTAGGATGAGGGATGATTTTTGCCCCCTGGGAGCATTCTCACTGATTGTTCATGTTAAGAATGCAGTTGTTGAGAAAGAAAATGAGGCTTGATTCAGCTCGTTTCCTCTCGTAGTAGTTTTCTAATCAAGTCAAGATTCTCCACCGGTGGCTAGATCTGCTTGGTAAGCAGAGAGGTCCTATCCACCAGGTACCTATCAGAGATAGCAGACCCTTGCTCTAGTTAAGTAGCAGGTATCCTATCCACCAGGTACCTATCAGAGATAGCAGACCCTTGCTCTAGTTAAGTAGCAGGTATCCTATCCACCAGGTACCTATCAGAGATAGCAGACCCTTGCTCTAGTTAAGTAGCAGGTATCCTATCCACCAGGTACCTATCAGAGATAGCAGACCCTTGCTCTAGTTAAGTAGCAGGTATCCTATCCACCAGGTACCTATCAGAGATAGCAGATAGGTATCTCGATACCCTTGCTCTAGTTAAGTAGCAGAAACAAAGCTGGTGCTGGTTCCTAGGACACCGATTCTATGTGACAAACATAGCCAACTCCCTCACTCCCCTTCTTTGTGTTGTAGTTGCTTTATCCCAAAATCTGCTCTCCTCACTTGCTAACATAGCACTGTTTCAAAACTGAGGTTCCTACAAAGGGCTCATGGTTCTTTTGGCAGAGTGAAGAATTCCACAGACAGCATTTTTTCATACATTCATTTGAAGTCCATCACCAGTTTTAAAGCATTGTGTATTATTTCATTTTGTTATTTGACAATTTCATACATTTATTTTTATTACTCTCTTATATTCCTTTCTATTTTGTTTATTTCCGCCACTATTAAGTTCCTTTATCCTACCAGTCCAGCTCTACCAGATTCATGACTTAGTTGTATATGCACTGGTGACCCAACCAGGCTCCTATGAATAGTTCCAATCTAAAGGTCACACAGATTGCCCTGGTTCAACCAATTTGGTCAAGGAATTCACCAAGATTAACAGTATGAGCTCAGGGTATGCAGAGAATATCATGGTGGTACCACTGTTCAACATCATTTCTTAGTCATATGAATAGAAAATAAACAATATGATCATCTTTAATTTCCCAAATTGATAAGGCAAAAGAAATGACCTTGCCAGTGGTCTTACTTTGCAGATTCATGGCTTTACTAGGCCATGAACCCCAGGTCAGCCCTGGTCCTCTCCCTGTATATACAACTTCATGCTTCACTTACTATTATTTACTCACTAATATTTTATGACATTCACTGTTTTCCTATTACAAAAGCCACATGTGTTCCAGATATATATATATATATATGTGTGTGTGTGTGTGTGTGTATATATATATATATATATATATATATATATATATATATATCACCCAAAATGACATACAAGGATAACTATCCCCTGTAGTCTCAACATCTAGACAACTGGAGACTGTGCTTGGCGTTTCTCACAGGCTCCCTTTTAAAAATTTTGACATGTATTTGGGAATGTCAAGGGTGCCCATACCATGTTACACATGTAGAGGTCGGAGAACAACTTTCAAGAGTCAGTTCTCTCTCCACGATGTATATCCTGGGGATTGAACCCAGGTAATTTTACTCAGTGAGTCATCTCAACAGCCCTCACAGGGGTTTTGTAAGCAACACTTGTACATATTATGAAATAGACTTAGAATAATATTATTTTATTTTCACTTAGAACCTCCTAATTGTAACTGTTTTTTCATTTAAACAAGGCAATATTCAGTCTGACATTTCTTGTCCCAAACAATAGATTTAATATCCCCTCATAGAAAAAGCCAAAATAGTGTATCTGCCCCATTTCTAGGTTAAATTTATTACTTCATTAAAATTGCTCTTGGACATAATCCTAAGGACGAGAGAGAGAGAGAGAGAGAGAGAGAGAGAGAGAGAGAGAGAGAGAGAGAGAAGAAATTAGTGGTTAAGTTTGATAGTTAACATGATTCTGTCCCCCTCAAAGGACCTCTTAGGACCCCATTCTGTGTCTCTTCAAGATCTGAGGCTATGCTCAGGCAATGGACTGGCATCCTCCTAAAACCTTCTGAGAACAGAATTACAGTTCTTCTTAAGCTCCTTTCTGCTCTAGCATGACACCACCTGCTGCAGTTTAGAGCTTGTTTTCCAAACCCTCTTCAAGCTTTCCCGAATCTTCAGAGAAAACAAACACCCATTTGCTATAATCTCTCAAACCTGCTTCCCACAGAATACTGACAGCAGAGAACTCCAGCTGCCCCACCGAGCCTGGTACAGTATAGAGACAGCTTGAATATTATTTAGATGTGCATTTTAAAATCAAGAAATAACACCATAAAATTGACTGTATACTCAAAGACAATGCAGGCAACTTGGAAGCATCCTTAGTTCACAGAAGACCTTTAACACCAAGCCACACTTTCTGTTTCAGGGATACTTCCTATGAAGAGGGTACTGTGAAGAATGGCCAGGCAGGAACCAGGCAGAGTAGGCCATATAGGTAGTGTTTGAAATAGGCTACAGCAGGGCAGGCTAAAGCAGAAGGCAATGTGTCCAGTGCTCTTCTACCAACATCTAAGGTCAAGGAGGAAGGGGCACAGAAGGTGGGAGGGGAAGAGGCTGCAAAGATGGAAGGAGTCACATCTCTGGAGAAATCCTGTCACTGGTCCAGGCCATAAAATTTTCTGTTTTGGTGGGATTCACTGGTCAGTGACTAGGATTGCCAACTTTGAACAAAATTAAAATTCTAATTTGCAAACTGAAAAATAAATACTTTTTAAAGCAATTTTCACTTCAGAAATGTTTTCTTATTCCTCATCAATTAGAACCTCTCTCTAAATAGTTCCCATCCTTTAAAATATATTTAAATTTTATTTTAACATAACATTTGATATATAATAATCATGCACATTTAAGCAGTGTGCTATGTGCTTTAATGCATAAATTCACTGTATGCTGATCAACTCAGAGTAATTAAAATGTCCATATCCTCAAATATTTATCAATTCTTTGTGGTGAGAATTTTCAAAATAATCTGACAGTGGTCTTGAAATTTATGATACCTTATTATTAACTCTATTCACCTTCCTAGTTTATACAACACCAGAATTTATTTGTCCTAGCTGAAACATTACATCCACTGCTAAGTATAAGGCATCCAAAACAGTCTTATGTAAATTTAGATTGGCAAATCTCAACCTGGCAACAAGAGATATGCATTCATGTTTAAATAATAATAATATATGCTGTGATTTGGATGCAAAATATCTCCATAGTCTCCTTTGTTTGAACACCTGTTTACTGGCTAGTGGCACTATTGTGGAACCTTTATGAAGTGATTATCTTACCAACCAGCTCCAAAATAATGACATGGAGACTTCTTATTAATTATGCAAGCTCAGCCTAAGCTTGGGCTTGTCCCACTAGCTCCGATAACTTAAATTAACCTGCTTCTATTAATCTACATTTTATCATGTGGCTTTTTACCTTTCATTCTGTAAGTTCAGCCCCCTCTGTGTCTCGTTGGTGTCTCACTGGAATAATTCACTTCCCTAGATTCCTCCTCCTCTCCCCCTCTTCCTGGAAATCTCATCTATCCTCCCTGTCTAGCCATACAGTTTTCATTATATCAATCACAACAATACATCTTCACAGCGTACAAATATCCCACAATGGACTACACCTGTTAAAGTGGACCACTGGGTTTTATATAACTGGACCTTGAGGTTTTATAGTCCAGTCACTCTTCTTACCCACTTTCTTGCTTCTGACACAATATGACCAGCCTCCTCAGAGTCCTGTCATCATGCCTGTCTCAGGATGTTGGACTATGTCCCCTCCAACTGTGGGTCAAAGGAAACCCTTCCCTACATTGCTTCTTATAGTATGGTTTTGGACACAGCAATGAGAAAGTAATCACTATGGTTGTGAATGAGTAATGAGTGCGTGTGTGTGTGTGTGTGTGTGTGTGTGTGAGAGAGAGAGAGAGAGAGAGAGAGAGAGAGAGAGAGAAGTTCTTCCATTGAACTTCATCATCTGTCTTAACTTTAATTGTCAACCTGACATAGCCTAGAGTTATCTAAGATGAAAACTTTGATTGAGAAATTGCATGGATTACACTGCCCTGTGGGTATGTTTATAAGGGTTCCTTTTGATGCTGACACAGGAGAACATAGCCCATTGTAGGTGGTCCTAAACAGAGTGTTCTGTAGTGTAGGAGGTCCTTTGGTTTGTGTGTTGCTTTCATTGATTAATGAATAAAGAAACTGCCTTGGCCTAGTTGATAGGGAAAAACTTAGGTAGACAGAGAAAACAAAATTGAATGCTGGGAGGAAGAAGAGCAGAGTCAGAGAAGCCATGGATCTTCCGCTTGAGAAGGATGCCAGTTAGAATCTCTGGTAAGCATTCCCACCAGCAATGGGTGAGTGTTTCCCTTACTCCACATCCTCTCCAGCATAGGTTATCATTGGTGTTTTTGATTTTAGCCATTCTGACAATTGATTTCTCAAAATTGTTTTGATTTGCATTTCCCTGATTGCTAAGTAAGTTGAACATGACCTAAAGTATCTTTTGGCCATTTGAACTTCTTCTGTTGAGAATTCTCTGTTCAGTTCAGTACCCCATTTTTTAATTGGGTTATTCAGAATTTTAATGTCTAGTTTCTTGAGTTCTTTATAAATTTTGGAGATCAGGCCTTTGTCTGATGTGGGGCTGGTGAAGATCACCCATTCAGTAGGTTGCCATTTTGTCAGTGTCCTTTGTTTACAGAAGCTTCTTAGTTTTAGGAGGTTCCATTTATTCATTTTTGCTCTTATTGTCTGTGTCTTATATGTAGGAAGTGGTCTCCTGTGCCCACATGTTGCAGACTACTTCCCACTTTCTCTTCTATCAGGTTCAGTATGGACAAATTTATATTGAGGTCTTTAATCCATTTGGACTTGAGTATAGTGCATGGTGATAGATATGGATCTATTTTTACTCTTCTACAGGTTGACATCCAGTTATGCCAGCTCCATTTGTTAAAGATGCTTTCTTTCTTACATTGTATAATTTTAGCTCTTTTGTCAAAAATCAGGTGTTCAAAGGTTTGTGGATTACTATCCAGGTCTTCATTTGATTCCATTGGTCAATGCAAACTTGTGCAACCACTTTGGAAATCAGTGTGGTTGTTTCTCAGGATACTGGGAGTCAACCTACCTCCCTACCCATCAATTCCACTCTTGGGAATATACCCAAGAGATGCCCAATCATACTACAAAAGCATTTGTTCAACTATGTTCATAGCAGCATTATTTGCAATAGCCAGAACCTGGAAACAACCTAGGTGCCCCTCAATGGAAGAATGGGTAAAGAAAATGTGGCACATATACACATTAGGATTCTACTCGGTGGGAAAATAAAAAAAAAAAAACAATGACATCTTGAATTTTGCATGCAAATGGATGGAAATAGAAAACACTAGACTGAGTGAGATAACTCAGACCCAAAAAGATGAATATGGTATGTACTCACTCATTAGTGGATTCTAGCCATAAACAAAGATCATTGAGCTTATAGTTCGTGATCCTAGTGAAGCTAAATAATAAGGTGAACCCAAAGAAAAACATATATTTATCCTCCTGGAAACTGGAAGCAGACAAGATTGCTGGGCAAAAGTTGGGAACATGGGGGTGAGAGTGGAGTGGGAGGTAGGGGAGAGGGGAGAGAGAAGGGAGAAGGGGAGGATTGGGGAGAGCTTGGGGGAGTAGGATGATTGAGATGGAGGAAGGGCAGATATGGGAGCAGGGAAGAAGATATCTTAATTAAGGAAAACATTTTAGGGTTGGAAAGAGACTTGGCTCTAGAGGGGTTCCCAGGTGTCCAAGGGAATGTCCTCAGCTAGGTCCTTGGGCAGTAGAGGAGAGGGTGCCTGAACTGGCCTTGTCCCATTGCCCCACTGATGAATATCTTGAATATCACCATAGAAACTTCGTCCAGCAATGGATGGAGATAGAGGCAGAGACCCACATCGGAGCATTGGACTGAGCTCCCAAGGTCCAGCTGAAGAGCAGAAAGATGGAGAAGATGAGTGAGAAAGTCAGGACTGTAAGGAATTCGTCCACCAACTGAGACAGTGTGACTGATCTAAAGGGAGCTCACTAAGACCAGCTGGACTGGGACTGAACAAGCATGTGATCAAACTGTACTCTCTGAATGTGGCTGACAATGGGGGCTGACTGAGAAGCCAATGATAATGGCACTGGTATTTGATTCTACTGCATGTACTGGCTTTTTGGGATTCTAGTCTGTTTGGATGCACACCTTTCTAGGCCTGGATGGAGTGGGGAGGGCCTTGGATTTCCCACAGGGCAGGGTACCTTACTCTCTCTTAGGACTGGAGGGGGTGGGGGAGGGTGAGTGAGGGAGTGGGAGAGAAATGGGAGGAGGGGAAGAGGTGGGAATTTTGAATGGTATTATTTTTAAAGCAAAATAAATAAAAATAAATTTTTTAAAAAAAGAATCTTCAGTAAGCCACTGCCACATGGCAATACACAGATTAATGGAGATGAGTTAAACTAATATGTAAGAGTTAGTCAATAAGAAGTTAGAGCTAATGGCCAAGCAGTATCTTAATTAATACATTTCTGTGTGGTTATTTTGGGTGTAAGCTAACCAGGCGGCCGGGACAAACAAGCAGCCCTCTCCCTTGCTACAGTACTGGACTTTATAAGAAAGCTCCATGGCATATACTGATGCTGGAGGTCATGTGGATGTCTGTAATCAGTGCTATCACCAGATACCATGTGGAAGTCCGTGACAGCACTTTTGATGACTGTAAAGAACAAGGAAACTTTTCCTGTAGTGGTATTGATGATTACAGATTTATAGTTGAGACAGAGAGACAAAAAAGGTTTCTGCCAGTCCCCACCCCCAAAAAGTAACAATCTAGATATGAAGCCACCGAAGAGAACTCTTTAAACTTGTGATAATGACTGAAGTGTAGCTCTTAACAAGACATGGATACTGGTGGTGGGGGTGGCGGTAGAGAAGGACTCGCTTTTCGTTAAGGGGCTGGCCACTGGAAATTTGACCATGCTCCAACTCCAAAGACTATATGAACAATGCAAATTTGACTAGTACAAATTGTTTTGTATTACTTGTGGTGGGAGGGAAGCACAAGAGAGGGTGGACCTTGGAGGATTGAGAAGTAAGGGTGATCGTGGTACACTACATGAAATTCTTAAACAATCAATAAAATATTATGTTTAAACAAAAGAAAGAAAAGAAGGCTAACTGAAGTATTTGTCAGCCAGAGTCCCAGCAAAGAGCATTCCTTCAGGGTTCCTACATTAAGTTTCTGCTTGAGTTCCTGCCCTGACTTCCCTCCCTGATGATGGACTGTAACCTGAAACTGAAATAATTCCTTTCCTCCAGTAAGTTGCTTTTGTCCAATTATTTTATCAGACAGTAGCAAAAGAGATGAAAACTTACCTAATTGCCTTTTAATGACTCTTTGCTTAGACCATGTTGTACAATGAAATTACTGCATTGGTTGCTTTGTAAAAATATCCTTATTTTTCACTCTATCCTAGAGCCACAAGTCATTCGACTGAGTTGGGCACTGGGAACCAGTATTTTTTTTCCAAATCTCTCCAGATGATTCTAGAATTAACCAAGACTGAGAACTACTACTGATCCTAAGAGGATGTCTTTTGACATATCTTCCTTCCCTTCTCAATTAGATGTTGTAATAGTTAATTTGATGTGTCAATTTAGCTAGGCCAAAATACCCAGAAAAAATGGTTAAATATGAGCATGTTTATTGCTGTGAGGCAGATAACCCTTCATAAGCTGAAGAGAAGGGTTATCTAATCAGTTAGAGACTTTAATAGGGAAAGACTGACTTCCCTTGAGGATGAAGGCATTCAGTCACAACACAATCTTCAGATTCAGGATTCATTCTTCGTCTTTCCTGGGTATCTCCAGGTTCATTCTGCAGAGTTTGGACTAGCCAATATCCATAGTCATATGGGTCAGTACCTTAAAGTGAATCAATCTTTCTGTTCTTTTCAACTCCCTTTATATATATATACATATATATATATGTATATATATATCCACGTATACACATATATAAATGCAATGAACATGTTGGTATGGACAGGGAAACCCTAATTTATTTAGCAGCTATAGCTTATTTCTTGTCCATTTTCCAATATCTAACACATGCAGTGAGCACATAGATAATTTGGCACATGCAGTCAGAAGGAAATCTGGTTTCAGACCATGGAAAACAATTCCCTTGTCCTGAACAAATGGAAAAGTTATGATAAGGGCTATGATGCATGTTGTAATCAGTCAGGACACTTCTTAAGCCTTGTTGAAGGATAGAAAGTTTTTAGGAGTCTGGCCCATCTCTTGTCTTTGCCTCTGCAAATTAGCCTTGTCCTTCTCTCACTCTGCTTGCACAGTTTTCCCTGCCACACCTCTGCCTTCCAGTTTCCAGGAATAAAATTTTTGGCATCCTTTTCAATTTGTCTCTTTTTTCCTAGCCTGTCATATTGATCAATCAACAAATTCTGTCTAATTTCAACATACCTCCAGAGTTCAAAACCTTCTTAGCATTGTTAGTTCCTAAGCTGCTGTCATCTGATACATGATTATTGCAGCAGTCTTTCTGCCTCCCCACATTCCTCACCTAATTATTTTACCTACATTTCTTGTTGACTCTTGTTGTCTTCTGTGAAGAATCAAATGTTGCTCTAATTTTCCAGGTAAGCAAGTCGAGAAGCAAAGTAAGTGGATAACATACAGTAATGAAATGAGAAAATTAAAATCAGGATTCAAGCCAATTGATTATACATCATATATCGTAGACTTTGCTATTATACCAGGGAACTCAATAACTAAATTCAACATTAGAACAATGTCTTAATATAGTTCTAACATGTAAATTAGATCTGGACAGGGTTGTTCAGGTTGAAGGTAGTATTGACTTGTGGAGCATTATAGTTAGTGTGGCAATCTGTGTCCTGCTTCAGGGTTGTACATCAGAGAGCAAATAAAGTACCATAGAGACGACAACTTCTTCCCAATTATCATACATCTACTATTTTAATAAATTTTCTCCATGTTTTAAAATTGAGCCAATCCCTCTGTTAATTTCACTTTCAAATAAGAATAGGAGGAAAGACTTGCATCCAGAGTCATGATTCTTACTAGAGTCTAGACAGACTTCCACTTGGATGATTTCAGGTTTTCTCAATTGATAAGATTATTAACTTGAATTTACCAAAGAAGCAGAGACTAGGTAAATCTTGGACATTGGGTATTGGAATCTTGACAAACCTGCTGCTCAATCTTTCTTTGCATTCCTGAAAAGGGATACTACAATAAGGAGGCCAAGCTAGAGAACAGAAAAACCATGGGTCAAGGTTTTTCACCTCCTAATAATAAGGTACAAAATCTTGTTCCCATTAACTCATTAATAACCAATTAGTTGGTGTGGGCTTAGTAGATTGCTGTCACTGCTCTCCAGATGGTGACGGCCTCTCAGTAATATCAAAAACTAAACTTTTAAGGAATATTTTCATTGCTGTGAATTTTAGGTTTGGGGATTGAAATTTAATTTATACTAATTTCTGAAGATGAAAAACCAAGTATATTTCATACTCCTAGCTTTTGTTTTCACCATCTATTCCCCATCACATATTGGGGTCTTAGAGGTTGACTATACATTAAGTAGCTGTATCTTAGAAATAATTTTTTAAATTAATTTTAGTATGTGTATCTGTATATGAGTTTGTGTGCCTGTCTGAGCATATGCAAATACACTGCATACATGCAGAAGCCTGCAGATGTTAAAAGAGATATTGGATCCCCTAGCACTGGAGCTATATACAAATCGTTTTGAGTCACCATGTGAGCACTGGAAATCAAACCCAGGTCCTCTGCAAGAGTAGTAAGTACTCTTAACGTGTAGCCTATCTCTCCAGTCTCAAAGGCATGAGATTTTAAGAATTATTGCTCCTTATCTTCACGGCAGGATAATTTCCTAAGAAGCTACCCTATTTATCTGCCCAGGTATTGCTGCTTCCTGAGTACTAGGATAGGTGGAAATAATATTGAGTACAAACCCTAAATCCAAACCCTAGCTTTTAGATGTGTAGCTTTGGTGAGAGAATGAGTCTGAACAGGCTTAGTAGATGCTGAGCTAGTAATACGTGTGTGTGTGTGTGTGTGTGTGTGTGTGTGTGTGTGTGTGTGTGTGTGTTTTGTTTATGCGCACATGTCTTTGGGTTCATTTCTATCATTCTCTGCCTTATTGCCTTGAGACGGGTTCTCTCACTGAATAAGGAGCTTGCCATTTGGTTTGACTGGCTGGCCAGCTCCCAGGATCTGCCTGTCTCTATGCTCCAATTCTGGGTTTATACCAACAGCAATGCCTAACTTTTTGTGTGAGTGCTTGGGATTTGAACCCAGGTCCTCCTTGTGCTTGTACAGCAAACACTAACATTCACTGTTCCATATCCACAGCCTCTGTACTCTTTCTTTTTTTCTTTTCTTTCTCCAAATCAAACTTCAGCTTCTTTGGGTATTTGTAGCTCCCACAGATCCTCTCTCCTATGGTCTTTCCTTGCTTTACTTTGATCCCCATTTTTCTCTTTTTTCTGTCCCACTAGTCTCAGTCATTTGTCTTGTTTATCTCTGTATCTGTCTTGTTTAGCTCTTCCTGACACATATTAATTGTTCCAGAATGTTGATTGTTGATAAGTGCTTCTAGACTTCTGGTCCTTACCCATCTGTTTTTACAAGATATTCCAGCTTGAGTGATACACACGTGGAAACAACTCAGTTCTGAAGACTTCCTTCTACACTCTCAAGGGTAGAGTCAGCTATGTTGACCTTCATTATTCTAACCAGGGTGGAGCACAGAGTGGGGAGAGAGCCTCCATCATTTCCAGATCATCAGACTTCAAAAGAACTTTTCCAAATCATCATATGGCCGGTGCAACCAATGCCTCCCATGCTGTTAGTATGACTATCTTAGTGGGACTTGGGGAATGGCACTTCTGTCCAGTTACTGCTAAGCAACGTGAATCTTCTGTTAAATCCTTAACCCTCTAAATGAGATCTCAGGAGCTTTGACTTGGCATGGGGTGACAATATAAAGAAAACTACAAACTATTCTCTGTATTAGACCTCAGTGTAGAGAATTCAGTAGGAAATTTCTTCATATATTTTCTGTAAACTCAATGTTGCATATACCCCCATTGTCTCTTCCTATTCTCTGTTAATGGGGAGAGTTGTTTTACCATAAAATATCTATAAATATTCTTTGAGAGAATTAGTGATTAAGCATGAAAAAGTCCTGCTCATGTGATATACCTGGCTTGTATAGCAGAGGTAACCGCAGCATTTGAAACAGAAACAAAACCCCACTGAAGAATCATAAGAAGCACCAAGAACTGGCATCAACACTACACCAAGGCAGTGACAGACATAGGCTGGACCCTGAGGAGATGATGGAGAAGGTGATAAGTTCAGAGAACAGGGAAATAGAACTTCTCCTGCTCGTGCAACACTGAGGCACAATACTGAAAAGTGCCCCAAAGGAAGATAAATATTCATACCAGTCTTTGGAGAGCACCAGTGATCCTTATCTGAAAAATCTGTCTGCCCTTCCAGATTTGAAGGGGCACAGTGGTGGGGACACAGGAACATATCCTTTTAGGAGGGAAAGTCAGTTGTGATGGCTAATATCTGTAACCCCAGCATTTAAGAGTTGGAGACAGGAACTCAAAACCTTGCCTGGATTCCAGAGAACTTAACTGCATGGCGATCCTTTATCCTATCTATGACACAAACATAACTTTTTATCAGTGTAAAAGTTTGGCAGCATTAAGCATTGACCATGCTTTAACTCACTTCATGCTATAACTATAACCATTCCATCATGTTTCAGCTGAGTAAACTGAGGTGTGGGTGTTACAAGGACTTACCTAAAGTCACATGAGCTCCTGGTGGTAGAGTTGGAACCATGGGCTCTGGAGGTCTTGGTATATAGTCTGTATACCTCATGGTAAGGTATACACACTACCCTGCCATCAACACCGTATTACAAATAACTATTGGCCAGGATCCCACCATAGCCATTATTTCTAGAAACCAGCACTATATACCTGTCTCTCAGTCTGTGTCTCACCTCATGCCGCTGGTGTTCCTTGGTGTCTCTCTTATTCACTTCTTAGCTACTCAGAGATACTTAGTAGCATGAACTTCTCTCTTCTTTATTTTTAAGTTTCCTGGTATCTTGTTTGATAAAAGACACCAAGTGGCAAACGTGAAATGTAAAAGATATTCATGAACTTAGAGACATAGGAGAAAACTGGGGTCATATGGAGCATGATTGAATACAGTAAAAATATTCATAAATATTTGTTGCCCTCTTGCTAAGTCCAGCAAAGTATAAAGTCTGTTGATGCATTATCCATTTAGTCATTCACACAACCTTCTGAGGTAGGTTCTGATTAACTTAGGACTTAGATTAACTTAGGTTTACATTTTTAGTGATCTGCAGAGATAAGTTACAAACCCATCTAAATCTCAAGCTCATGAGCCTAATTCGTGTTGTGTTCAGATCCCTGCCCAGATGGTCTAACCTTGCATATTCAACATGGGAGCACATGGTTGTCTTGTTATTGATTTAATATGGTTATAGCATTGTTTGCACTTCGGGGAGACTTGGAAGGCCTCTTGCAATGTATGGCTCTGTGTGCTTTTTGTTTACACAAGAAAGGTACTTTGTTTAAAATCACTTTGCAAATGAGAAAATTGAGACCCAGGGACGTTTGTTAAGTTGCCCCAAATCCCACCACTAATAACGGACAAGTCAGTGTTTGTTCCAAGTGGTCTGTTTCTGATGCAGTCAACTACTCTGCTCACCTGACCATCAGCAATGGTGGGCCATTCCATATCCCTGCCTGTGGCAGCTCACTCTTTAATTAGCTGGAGGTCTTCAAAGGCTAAAGCTGTGAGCTTGATCTCTGATAGCTATAGCCTGAGCCTTAATCCTACCAGATGTCCTGCAAATATCCCACAGATCTAAGCCTGTGGTTACCAAGGAGACCAGGTGGGAAAATGGGGATGGCTCAGTGCCAGCTAGTCAGCTCTGCAGGGAAAACTGAATTGCCAACAAGAGGTCAGAATTCACTTCTCTATATCATTAAAACCCACGGAAAACATGCTAGATGAATCTGACTTCCCTGTGTCCCCAAGTATGAAACCTGTCCCCAACAACATGTACAAAATATTGTCTTCTGAAATCACAGTTTTGTGAAAGGGTCGAATGGCACACTGTTTCATTTTAAAAAGTAAATACTGTATGTCTAGATATAGGATGTCCACAGAACAAAGGCATTTTCCAATGGAAACTTGGGAGGTTAGAAGGCAGAGGCCAGAGTCACAGGGAAATTTGGGATTGCTAGGGGCTGAGAGGATCAAAGTCTAACCCCTCTTAAGGTGTGTGTGGGCAGCTGGGGGCACTACAAGCATACCACTAACAATTGCAGAATAAGAGCTGGGCCACCCATTTGCAGGTAACAGGCTGGTGAAAGGTGTGAAATTGTTTGCTCAGAACTCTTTGAAAATTCATTTTGTTTTATTGGCAGAGTTTACTAGTTAGAAGTAGCCGTATCATTGCAGAAGGAAAAAGATATTCTGTTGACAGGTTAGTATTTTTACAGCCAGACTGAAGGGGAAAATTGATCTGGCTAATTTGATCTACCAAGATAGCCAATAGGAAACTATTTTCTCAAACACCTAGTCCCTATATTTGAATTACCTGCTGTATTGATGTTAATTCTAGGTAATCCCCCACTTGTTTCAAGCCATAAAATCACATTGAAAGTTTAAACATTGACTACCAGGGAGGTTGTTACACCACTGTACATTGCTCATGTTTCACAACTCTGAACAAAAAAAAAGTTATTGCTTTAAAAGTAAAGATGTCCTGTCACAGTTAGACAGTATCATGCATGCACTAAATGATATTGATAATGAATTGTGGGCTCTTCTGTCTTTTAGAACTGCTGATGAGATATCCGATGCTGTTCTAATGTGCTTGCTTCTGAGGGGTGGCTTGATGGTTTCCAATTCAGCTCTTAATATTGTTTATTTATTTGTATTTTGACACCTAGCCTATAACATGTCATGGAGAGAATATACCCAAGTTTTTTCTATTTGCCTCTTGCATTTAAATAACCATCTCTTTCTCTATATTCAGGGAGCTCTCTTCTGTAGTTTCAGTGACTAGGTTCTTGATGGCTCCAGCTTTTCTCTTGGTTCCCTCTTGGGTCCTGTGGGTTTTGGGATTTGGTCTCTTGATCTTATCCCAGGATGTGTGGATGTTTGGTATGTCTCTTTGCTCATGTATTGTCCTTTACTGATGATACTGACTGCAGTATTTCCTGACTTTGTCCCCTGTTCTTCATACTTTTTCCCCCTTGGTAAGTCTATTGCTGATGCTTTTCTTTGTGGGTGGGTTTTGTTTATTTATTCATCAGGTTTTTCATTTATATCATTTTTCTTTCAAATTCTTAATTTCCTTGCCATGTTTTTCCCATATTGCTGATGTTCTCATCCATATTGCTTTTTTTCTATTTTTATTTTATTTTGAGATTCATTTATTTTATGTGAATGTTTTGCCTGCATGTATATATGTGGACCATGTTCGTGCCTGATGTTTACAGAGGTCAGAAGAGGATGCCCACTTCCCTGGAAGCAGAGTTGTAGATCCTTGTTAGTAACCATGTGGAAGATGGGAATAAATGTGGGTCTTTTAAACTTCTGAGCAGAATCTACAGTCCCTTCTTGTCTATTTTTAATTTTTTTCTTCTGCTGTTGGCTTTTCTCTTCAAGGTTGCATTGAATTGACCTTGTTCATATCCTGTCTGAAGTCACTGATTTATTTTCAAAGACTTGCATATTTGTTGGTGTAAACTTATCTATTAGTTTTATCTGGAGATTTTCTTGTTGAGTAGCCTAGTCATATGTGCTCAGTCACTGGCCCCACTCATAACAGGAATCAAAATGGTCTTATTTGTTTGTTTGTGAATGAGGCCTCCACTTCCCCTCCTTCCATCTTAGAGCCATCTGGCCTGATTCAGTTCTCATCTTAACTAACTTTCTTTCTTTCTTTCTTTCTTTCTTTCTCTTTCTCTTTCTCTTTCTCTCTTTTTCTCTCTCTTTTTCTTTCTTTTCCTTCCTCCCTCCCTCTCTCCCTCCCTCCCTCCCTCCCGTCTGTCTGTCTGTCTGTCTGTCTGTCTTTCTTTCTTTCTTTCTTTCTTTCTTTCTTTCTTTCTTTCTTTCTTTCCTTCCTTCCTTCCTTCCTTCTTTTTTTTTGATTTTTCAAGACAGGAATTTTGAATATACTGACTATCCTGGAACTCACTCGATAGACCAGACTGGCCTTGAACTTGAGATCTGACTGCCTCTGCCTATAGAGTTCTGGGATTAAAGGCGTGCACCACCGTGCCCAGATTTGTCTTTCCTTTTTCAGTGTATCACTTTTTCACTTTTGTGTCACTACTTCTGTGACTTCTCAAAGCTCTTCCTTTTTTTCCTCTTTGAAATGGAGTCTGTATTCTTCCTGTCCTGACTGTCCTTCAAAGGGTCACAAGAATAGAAACTTCTTGTCTACCATCTTATCTAGAAGTCATCCTGTATTTCACTGATTTATTCAATAAACATATGGAGCATATGATAGGTCTTGCCACACTTGTCCTTGCTTGGCCTCAACTGAGATGCCTACCCATGATTCATGACCCTTTTTATTAAATTGTCCTCGGTGACCCTGCTGAGAATTACCTGTTCCAACCAACACAGTAGATTTCTCTCTCCATCTCTCTATCTCTGTCTCTTTCTGTATATGTATATGTGTATATGAGTATATGTGTATATGAGTGTATGTGTATATAAGTATGTGTGTACATGAGTATGTGCATCTGTGTACAAATTTGTACAACAAACAATTGGTATTTTCTCTGCCTTAATCCATGCTATTTGAAGCATTTTGAAGTGCATAATGTTTGCTCTGCCCCCCACCATCAGGGCAGAAGTATCCAGAATAGAGATAATGAAGTTTGAAGACTTTCTTTTTAAGATTGCTTCCATGTTTTTCTTTTGTAGAATTTATGGTCATGGTTTGAAAAATGATTAAATCTCCTAATGGGTGAAAATTTGTTTAAAAACTTACATTATTTGGGTGTATGGGTTTGATATAAATTAGCTGTGTTTTAAAGTATCTAATATCTTTTATTATAAAAATGAGAAGGCATCGTTTCATTTAGGGAATGCTGATAGCTTAAAAATACACTCTTTGAATAAACCTATATTGGTTTAATGAAGTTTTCCTGTGATTAGTATAATTTACTGCAATTGTATTCAAACCCCAAATTATGGGTATTATACAGATGAAATATAGCCCTGGTTGAGACAATTAGTTTAATGACTTTCCTGATGGGAAATGAAGCAGGGACTCCACATAGCAGGACTTCCCGTTATCACATGATGTGAGGCCAGCTATCCTTGAGGGCAGGTCCTCACTGTCTTCTGCCAGTCACTTTCTGCCTTTTTCTTTGTAAGCATATGGTGCTTTTGAAAACAATACCTCCTCTAGTGGTGGCTTAATGTCTTTAATTCATGTCCTTAAGCTGTGCAGTGCAAACCTTTCTCACCACTCATTCTGGTAATGCTACAAGACTACCTTGTACACTCAAGCATGTTATTTGTTTCATGAAGGTCCCTGAGGCAGCAGTGTAATGGCTATTCTCGATCATTCCTCTTGGAAAAGAACCAAGACCTGCTGAAGTGCTTGCTAAGAGTAGAGGAAATACTGAACGTGTAGTAAAAGAAGGAGGTTATAAATACAGCTAAGGCCATATGACCAGTTATAGAGATAAGGATTGTAACTGACCTGAATGTTTCTGTCATATTTTGTTAAGGATGTATTTGTACAAATATTGTGATTTCTTTATCATTGTAATGTAATGTAAACTAAAAGAGTATCAATAGTCACCACATTTAGGTTCTGAGATACCAAAAGAATGTTCCTCAAGGGATATTGTACCTATTCTAAAATTTATAATGCATTTTCAAGTGTATGAGGAATGGTTATATCATGGTCAGTATACTTATGGTTAAATATACTTGATTAGCATGACCAATATACTCATGAATTAATATCTTAAAAAGTACACTTTACTAACACACCGTAAAGGTTTCTGTGCTGTCAGCATGACCCAGAAATATAAATTGGCATGACCTTTATAAAGGGAGTTTGAATCCTATTTAAATTCTTCAAAAGCATGCATGCTGTTTGTTCTGTGCATTTATCTTAAGATAATCATCATGTCTAGGTACCTGGCTTATTGGCAAAGGTTTGACTGTAACACTGTTCATAAAGATTTTAAAATGCAAAAAGACAAATTTGTGATCCATAGAGGATTAAGTAAATTACTAAAAAAAGATTTCCAGGCTGTTGCCTCTATGATGAGAATTACAGGAGTCAAGAGAGAAGGAAGAACTGCTCTATGGCCTCTGAAGAGAGCATCATCACATGGATAGTGCAGATAGCATCAGAGAGCCGTGGGATATTCTCCTCTTGTAGGCTGCAGATGGGAATAAATAAGTATTACACTGTCTGCTAGGCAGAAAAATTCAATGAGAATCAACTCAGTCCTTACTCCAAAGGTCTTATGTGATTCCCATATCAGCAGTAATCCAGAAGGGAAAATCACATTTCTACAATGATTTACTTGAGCTAAACGTGCATCCCTTACTTGATTTTAGCCAACGTGTGTTGTTTACCTTGTCACTTTTTTTTCAGATCAGAGTATCTTCTAGTTTTCCTACTTCCTGAGAGGCAGATGATTATGTACATATCTCTCTCATACAGTTATAAAAGCACACCTGGAATATGCAAATGACTGACTCTTCCAGAGCCTGAGATTGTAACACCTTGTCCCTGGCCCAGCTGTAAATCTCTGGTAAGTCTTAGACTGTTGGTGGCTCCTGCCAATATCCCTGATTGAATATTTAAGACTCAACTTTAATATTTTATAGGACAGGGTGAACATTCTAACCCAGGTACTCCCCATGAACTTCTTCTCTAAAGGCTTTTTCTTCAGTCACCTAGCATTCAAGACAGAATCACAGGGATGCCTTCCTCTCTATGGCTGTGACATCTGAAAGGACACAGGCTCCAGCTAGGAGGGGAGACAACCCTTCAATGCAGGCCTTCTCTCTCCTCTGACAATGAGTTCAGCAGATGAAAATTGGAAACGAATGTCACATGTGAAGGGCTTTTGTTGTTTGTATTTTTTTTAATGTAAGCTTGATTATTTTATTGCTAATTTAAAAATAAATGAGTTTATATTGATTGCAAAAAAAGATTAAATAAATTAATCTGAATCTGCATAATTGAAGGCTATTTAGTCATTGAATATGACGTTATATGAGATAGAATATCATAACTGTGTTTTTACTGGGAAGGGTAGTTCTAATATGGGTTACATAAGATGATTTCCTAAGTGGAACAAAGGTTGAGAGCGTTTGTATATGGACAGATGAAACTAAGACCCAAGGACATCCTCTAAAGCAGTGGTTTTTGACCTTTCTAAGGCTACAGCCCTTTAATATGTCCCCCATGTTGTAGTGATCCCCAACCATAAAATTATTTTTGTTTGCCATTTCATAACTGTGTTCATTTTGCTAATGTTATGAATAGTAATGTAAATATCTGTGTTTTACAATGGTCTTAGGTGATCCTTGTGAAAGGGTCATTTATCCCCTAAAGGGATCGTGACCCTAGGAGGCCCTCAATGTTCTCTCTGCTGATAGTATTAGACAATTTTGTACTTTCATCTCTGTGATCTACTTTGTGATCAGAAATTAAAATTTTGGGTTTTTTGATTGTTTGTTTGTTTAATAAAGATGTCAGTATATTCAAGTGCTTCTATTTTCACCTACCATCCAATAACCAAACATCTTCCTGAAGACTCAAGACACTTTATAGGAAATGTATTAGTACCCAGCTGCTTGGAAATGTCACCAGCTGGAGGAAGTCACACTCTTTCCCATCATCAATCAATGTCTTCATGCCTTGATTTCCAATGCCTGCTATTTCCCTGACTCTGCCCTCAAAGTCAACCTATACTAAAGAAAGCCATCTCACCTCTGTCCGGCTCTCCTTGATCAATGCGCCCCATGGGTGGTCTGGTCTTCAGTAAAAAAACATGCCCTTTGTTTTTCCCAGAGATAGTAGCCCAGATAGATTCATTTCTGATTAGTTTCCTCTGATGGCTGGGGTTTTGATATGTAACTTCTGATCCCTTGTCTCCCAGTCTTAGTCTTTTTGCAAAAGTGTTGCAGTCTCTTCTTTCACTGTCCTCCAGTGTCATAATAGATAAGGGGAGAGTATCACATTTCTGGCCCAATATGAGTCTTTTCACCAGAAGCCTATGGGTTCAAATAAAATGGAAAAAGGTAACTGGAGCCCTAGAGCCTACTCCAGCAACCAGACCAATTTGATCTGTGAAATAGCCCTTCAAAAGAGTCTAATTCTCTAGTTTGGAAAAAATCATGCTTTTGTTAAAAAAAACAAAAACAAAAACAAAAACGTTTCTCAGCATTGAGTCAGGAGAAAAACAAGAACGTTTTAGCTGGGGGTGTGGAGTAGGGGAATTAAGGAGTAGGTTTGAGACAAGGTATCATGCAGCACTGCTTGGTATTAAATCCATGGCAATCTTTCTGCCTCAGCCTCCCTAGTGCTAGGATTACAAATGCATCATTACACTAGCATTGAGAACTTAATTTTAAATTTAAAGTTAGCACTCTAACCTGTGGGTTTTAATAACCTTTCCTTGCATATATGTCATTACATTTCATTCTTATTCAGCTATTATGCACTTCCCACAATTCATTCTTTCTCGTAATAGTCCCACTTTCTGCATTCATGCCACATGTATGCTATTACTGTCTTTTCCTACCTTAAGATCTCCTTTTCCATTCTCGTGGTTCTCTTTCTAGTAACCTAAACACACACCCCTAGATTTTACATGTGAGATAAAATATGTGTCATTTCACTTTTGGTATTGTTTTTATGACTTGTGGTCTCTCTGTATATCTTAGGCTGGACTTCAGCTTATAACCCTCCAGCCTCAGCCTCCGGAGTGCTAGAGTTACAGGCATGTGCCACCATGCCCTGGCTTGAAGACAGGACAGTAACAAAATTAGAAAGGTATTTAGTTCAAGTTTTAACTGCCTAAGGAATGTGAATGAATCTCTCTGCATGTTTTTATGTTTTTATAATAGACAACACCGTGGTATCACTGCGTTACAGAGGACGTGGCAAAGGACTCAGGAGGTAGCACTCCCTAGATAAGAGAGAACTGTACAGAAAACAGTCTAAGAGACAGAAGGGTTTG